>NW_023260023.1:150678-162373 GCF_009762535.1 Notolabrus celidotus | reverse complement strand
ATAAAGCTACACTAAGTGATTAAATAAAGCTACACTGAGGTATTTTAAATAAAGCTACACTAAGTGATTTTAAATAAAGCTACACTGAGTGATTTTAAATAAAGCTACACTGAGTGATTTTAAATAAAGCTACACTAAGTGATTTTAAATAAAGCTACACTGAGTGATTTTAAATAAAGCTACACTGAGTGATTTTAAATAAAGCTACACTGAGTGATTTTAATTAAAGCTACACTAAGTGATTTTAATTAAAGCTACACTAAGTGATTTTAAATAAAGCTACACTAAGTGATTTTAAATAAAGCTACACTAAGTGATTTTAATTAAAGCTACACTGAGTGATTTTAAATAAAGCTACACTAAGTGATTTTAAATAAAGCTACACTAAGTGATTTTAAATAAAGCTACACTAAGTGATTTTAATTAAAGCTACACTAAGTGATTTTAAATAAAGCTACACTAAGTGATTTTAAATAAAGCTACACTGAGTGATTTTAAATAAAGCTACACTAAGTGATTTTAAATAAAGCTACACTAAGTGATTTTAAATAAAGCTACACTGAGTGATTTTAAATAAAGCTACACTAAGTGATTTTAATTAAAGCTACACTAAGTGATTTTAAATAAAGCTACACTGAGTGATTTTAAATAAAGCTACACTAAGTGATTTTAAATAAAGCTACACTAAGTGATTTTTATCATATTTATTAGATTTTATATTTATCTAGATATCATATTAATTAAATGTATAACATAACTGATTTTCTGATATGATCTTATATTATTATATTTATTATAAACACCATACTTAGTATAGTTATATTTATCAATGTCAATAATAATTATAAATAATGTATTTATATTCATTATATTTATTCCCTTAGTTATATTTATCATATTGTGACCTTTATTATAATATTTCATTAATTTGATCACATTGATGATTTTATGATATTATCATGTTAAAATTATTACATTATATATTATATATGTTTTTATTTATTATATTTGTTATTTTATGATATATTAATAATAATTATTGTATTTTTGTAATAATCATATTTATTTTATGTTGTAAGAATTATTCTTTTTATCAGATTTATATTATATTAATACATTTATCACATTATCAGATTATTATGTTTATTTATTTATTATATTATTGTATTTTTCATTTCATTATATTTAATTTATATTTTCTTTATTTTCTTTATGATGTTATATTAGTTGTAATTATTATATTATTGTCATCATAAACCTTTATTTATATCGCGCCAAATCACAACAAACGTTATCTCAAGACGCTTTTACAAACAGAGCAGGTCTAGACCCAACACCAAGACCGGATCAGACTCAGTCTGAGCCCACCTTAATCCACCATGAGCATTACACCTCACAGTATTTAGCTAGGTACAGTGGAGAGGACAAACTTCCTTTAACAGGCAGAAACCTCGAGCAGGACCAGACTCATGTTAGACAGACATCTGCTGAGACCGTGTTGGAGAGAGGGATAGAGGGAGATGAAGAGAGAGAGAGATGATAGTGGGGAGACGGATAGTAGTAGTTGTAGCAGCTGGAGTCTGGACCACGTCCACAGCAGCAGAGATCCAGAGGAACCTACGAGACAAGGGAGCTCAGGGACTCCAGAAAGGTCTATGGTTAGTAACTTTAATGGGACAGGAAGAGTTAAAGTAAGTGATGAGGGGGTTGGGGGGAAGGGGGTGAGCTAGGATCCCAGTGTGTAAGTGTGCCAGTAGGTCTACGCAGTCCAGGCCTATAGCAGCATAACTAAGACCTGGTCCAAGCCTGATCCAGCTCTAACTATAAGCTTTATCAAAAAGGAAAGTTTGAAGCCTACTCTTAAAAGTAGAGAGGGTGTCTGCCTCCCGGACCCTGACTGGTAGATGATTCCAAAGGAGAGGGGCCTGATAACTGAAGGCTCTACCTCCCATACTACTTTTAGAGACTATAGGTACGATGAGCAGGCCTGCATGGTGGAGCGTAGAGGTCTAGAGGGGGAACAGGTCACTATGAGCTCTTTAGGATACGAGGGTGCCTGGTTTTTATTATAATCATATTTGTTTCAAGCATCATAACTATTTAATGGATCATGTTTATCATGGTGTAGCTAGTCCTCAAAGGGGTCCGTGTCTGTCAGAGGAGAGATCCCCTCGAGCAGCTGATCTTTGTCAGGCTTTTATTTTGAAATGTGTACTATCCGATGCTTAGGCTTTTCGACTTCCTGTTTTGATTCAACGGGCTTTTAATTTGAAAGGTCACAAACAGACCTCGGGTAGGTGATAGAGTTAAACTGCAGACTTTATGAACACATGATCACACGGCGCCCTCTGGTGGCTGCTCTGACGCAGACACACAGAGGTCAGAGCGCGGTGACGGCGTTTACAGCGTACGAAAGGCGAGCGTAAATAAATGTGACGCTCCTCCATACGACTCCTCAGAGACGATTCATCTGTTCATCACTTCATCACTTCATCACTTCATCACTCCGACGCTCCATCCTCTGAAACCTGATCACTGATCTGACGTCGGATTATTGACCCGTCTGAAAACAACAGACACGAGTCTGAGACCTGTCTGCCTGCCTGTCTGTCTGCCTGCCTGTCTGTCTGCCTGTCTGTCTGTCTGTCTGTCTGTCTGTCTGTCTGCCTGTCTGCCTGTCTGCCTGTCTGTCTGTCTGCCTGTCTGTCTGTCTGCCTGTCTGTCTGTCTGTCTGTCTGCCTGTCTGTCTGCCTGCCTGTCTGTCTGCCTGTCTGTCTGTCTGTCTGTCTGCCTGTCTGTCTGCCTGCCTGTCTGTCTGCCTGTCTGTCTGTCTGTCTGTCTGTCTGCCTGTCTGCCTGTCTGCCTGTCTGTCTGTCTGCCTGTCTGATCCTGTCTCTCTCTCTCTTTGCAGCTGGTGGCTCAGGGGCAGTTCAGGGTGCTGAAGGTTCCTCTGGGCTTCATCAAGGCCTTACAATGGGTGAGTCCATCACACCTGCACCAACACACACCTGCACAGACACACACACCTGCACCAACACACACCTGCACAGACACACACCTACACAGACACACACCTGCACAGACACACACCTGCACAGACACACACCTGCACAGACACACACCTGCACAGACACACACCTACACAGACACACACCTGCACAGACACACACCTGCACAGACACACACCTGCACAGACACACACCTACACAGACACACACTACACAGACACACACCTGCACAGACACACACCTACACAGACACACACCTGCACAGACACACACCTGCACAGACACACACTTGCGGCAACATGAACCTCTGAAACTGTGCACCAGTCAACCTGAGACGTCCGTCTGACCCGGGAGCCTCAGGGTCTCAGACCTGTGCATGTCCTGGTCTGAACCTCCTGAGCTGTGAGGATCAGCTCAGTCTGGTCTGAACCTGCTGAGCTGTGAGGATCAGCTCAGTCTGGTCTGAACCTGCTGAGCTGTGAGGATCAGCTCAGTCTGGTCTGAACCTCCTGAGCTGTGAGGATCAGCTCAGTCTGGTCTGAACCTCCTGAGCTGTGAGGATCAGCTCAGTCTGGTCTGAACCTCCTGAGCTGTGAGGATCAGCTCAGTCTGGTCTGAACCTCCTGAGCTGTGTCTGAGTTCTCATCAGCACCAAACGACTCCAAACTTCTGCAGCAGATCCGTCTGTACGTTACAGGACATGTTTAGAAACTTGTGTCTCAGTGTTTACAGATATTCTAGAAAAAGATCTTTTCTTATACGATGGAAACAAACTTTCAGACTCCTTCATCTTTCCTCTGAAGTCTTTCTCTCTGAACGTTCCTGAAGTTGTCTTGGAAACAGTTGGAGCTCCCAACATCTTCTTCAAATGTTCTCAGAGCGTCTGCGCTCACAGATTGTCTCCAGCTCAGATAAAAATAAATGTCCAAACTGTTGGCTGAAGGATGATCGTCACTCTGTTCCAGAGAGGCTCGACTCCACCAAGAGAACGACTCTGAAGCGACTCTGAAGCGACTCTGAAGTGACTCTGAAGCGACTCTGAAGCGACTCTGAAACGAATCTGAAGTGACTCTGAAACGACTCTGACACGACTCTGGAGCAACTCTGAAGCGACTCTGAAGCGACTCTGAAGCGACTCTGAAGCGACTCTGAAGCGACTCTGAAGCTACTCTGAAACGACTCTGACACGACTCTGAAGCAACTCTGAAGCGACTCTGAAGCGACTCCGAAGCGACTCTGAAGCGACTCTGAAGCGACTCTGAAGTGACTCTGAAACGACTCTGAAATGAGTCTGAAGCAACTCTGAAGTGACTCTGAAGCGACTCTGAAGCGACTCTGAAGCGACTCTGAAGCGACTCTGAAGCGACTCTGAAGCTACTCTGAAACGACTCTGAAACGACTCTGAAACGACTCTGAAACGACTCTAAAACAACTCTGAAATGAGTCTGAAACGACTCTGAAGCGACTCTGAAACGACTCTGAAACGACTCTGAAACGACTCTGAAACGACTCTGAAACGACTCTGAAATGAGTCTGAAACGACTCTGAAGCGACTCTGAAGCGACTCTGAAATGAGTCTGAAACGACTCTGAAACAACTCTGAAACGACTCTGAAACGACTCTGAAACGACTCTGAAACAACTCTGAAACGACTCTGAAACGACTCTGAAACGACTCTGAAATGAGTCTGAAACGACTCTGAAACAACTCTGAAACGACTCTGAAACGACTCTGAAACGACTCTGAAGCGACTCTGAAACGACTCTGAAACGACTCTGAAGCGACTCTGAAGCGACTCTGAAGTGACTCTGAAACGACTCTAAAACGACTCTGAAGCGACTCTGAAGCGACTCTGAAGTGACTCTGAAACGACTCTAAAACGACTCTGAAGCGACTCTGAAGCAAAGAAATACAAATGAGGATTAATAAAAAACACACGAAGAGAAACTGACACACCAGGAAGAGTCCTTTAGCATCACACACACACACACACACACACACACACACACACACACTCATACACACTCATACACACACACACACACACACACTCATACACACACACAGTCACAGAGGAATTGGACAGAAAGTCTGACTGTGCTGACCATCTGCTCAAACTGTGTTTGTGTGTGTATTTGTTTGTGTGTGTGTGTGTGTGTGTGTGTGTGTGTCTGTGTGTGTGTGTGTGTGTGTGTGTACAGTAATGAAGGACTTTTGTTGCTTTTTTGAAGAAGAAGGCGGCGGCCATGTTATTTCTCGGGGGTCTTTAGCTCTAGCTGTGAAGCTATTAGCGTAGCATTCTTAGCATCTAGCTTCTTTTCTAACAATAGAGCAGCTGCACTGAGTCAGAGTGGATCTTCTTCATGTAGAGAGGGAGATGAAGATGATGATGATGATGATGATGATGAAGATGAGTCATCATGCTGCAGGATCCACTCTGTTGTTTCTGACGTGTTGGTTCATAGTTAGCGTGAGCAGCTGTGACGATGCTCTAGCGCCCCCATCAGGTCTACATGTTAATGACTCCATCACTCTGGTCTCTGAATGAACCCCTGCAGAGCTGACCATCCCCTCATGAGTCTGTACTGCTGCTAGCTAACATAAGCATGCTAATCTGCTTAGCACCATCACAGTGAATTTGTTAGCATGCAGTGTGAGCACGCTCAGATGGTTCCACTCTGCTGACTCACCTGTTCTCTCGTCTCCTTCTTCAGTTCTTCGCCATCTTTGCCTTCTCCACCTGTGGGAGTTATTCTGGGATGTTCAAGATGTCGGTGGAGTGCAAGAACCGGACGGAGAGCGACCTGAGTATAGAGGTGGAGTTTGAGTATCCATTCAGGTGAGTGTGACACTGAGCGCTAACTCTGTTAACTCTGCTGACTCTACTAACTCTATTAACTCTACTAACTCTGTTAACTCTACTGACTCTGCTGACTCTACTGACTCTGCTGACTCTGCTGACTCTGTTAACTCTACTAACTCTGTTAACTCTACTAACTCTGCTGACTCTGTTGACTCTGCTGACTCTACTGACTCTGCTGACTCTGCTAACTCTGCTGACTCTGTTAACTCTACTAACTCTGTTAACTCTACTAACTCTGTTAACTCTACTAACTCTGTTAACTCTACTAACTCTGTTAACTCTACTAACTCTGTTAACTCTACTAACTCTGCTGACTCTGTTGACTCTGCTGACTCTACTGACTCTGCTGACTCTGCTAACTCTGCTGACTCTGTTAACTCTACTAACTCTGTTAACTCTACTAACTCTGCTGACTCTGCTGACTCTGCTGACTCTGCTGACTCTTATAAAGTTACCTTGTAAAGATGCTGACTTGGTCAGACTGACCTCTCCCTCCCCCCCTCAGACTCCACCAGGTGTACTTCGATGCCCCGACCTGTAAGAACCGGGAAACAGAGCGTTGCTTCCTGATTGGCGACTACTCCTCCTCGGCCGAGTTCTTCGTCACCATCGGCGTGTTCGCCTTCCTGTACTCCACGGCGGCTCTCAGCATCTACGTCTTCTTCTTCGAGAAGTACAAGGAGAACAACAAGGGCCCACTCATCGTGAGTTAACGCCCAGAGAACGCCCTTACGGGTGAGGACGGGTGAGGAAGACCTTGCTCTGACCCTGTGTGTGTGTGTGTGTGTGTGTGTGTGTGTGTGTGCTCAGGACCTGGGTGTGACCGCCGTCTTCGCCTTCATGTGGTTGGTGAGCTCAGCAGCCTGGGCTAAAGGTCTGTCTGATGTGAAGACGGCGACCGACCCCGATGAGGTCATCACCTTGATCTCCGCCTGCGACATGGAGTGGAACCGCTGCCGTGAAGTCCACGACCCGGTGATGTCCGGACTCAACACCTCTGTGGTAAGAAGTCTGAGCTCACCGTCCAATCAGAGAGCAGCCTCAGGGTCACATGTGTAACATCTGTACAGCGAAACTGAGACTCATCATGTCTCCTCTCCTCTCCTCCTCTCCTCTCCTCTCCTCCTCTCCTCTCCTCTCCTGTCCCCTCCTCTCCTCCTCTCCTCTCCTCTCCTCCTCTACTCTCCTCCTCTCCTCTCCTCCTCTCCTCTCCTCCTATCCTCTCCTGTCCTCTCCTCCTCTCCTCTCCTCTCCTCTCCTCTCCTCCTCCTCTCCTCTCCTCTCCTCTCCTCTCCTCCTCTCCTCTCCTCTCCTCTCCTCCTCTCCTCCTCTCCTCTCCTCTCCTCCTCTCCTCCTCTCCTCCTCTCCTCCTCTCCTCTCCTCCTCAGGCATTTGGATTCATTAACCTGATCCTGTGGGTGGGAAACCTGTGGTTCGTGTTTAAGGAGACGGGCATCATCGCTCCCTTCATGCGAGCTCCGCCTCCTCAGGACAAAGCCGCCGCCGCACCAGAAGCGTACGGCCAGCAGGCGGGTTACGAGCAAGACCCGTACGCCAGCAACCAGGGCGGCTACCAACCCGACTACAACCAGCAGCAGGGGTACAACCAGGTGAGGAACCAGAGCCAATCAGACACTGCTGAGTCACCAAAGACCAGAGGTGCAGGCCACACCCACCTGAGGTTCCAGGTGTCCCACAGTGAAGAGGTTCTCTGAGACATGAACCATGTAGGATCAGACACCTGAGCACGCTCTGTTACCCCTCTTCGACCGAGACAGTTTCAGGGCCAGCTGCTGGCCGGGAAAACCGGTTCCAGAGCGGCTTCAACTCCTTGCTGGTCTAGAACCGCGAACCACTTATGTCAGGGGCGAGGGGCAGGGGGCGAGGGGCAGGGGGCGAGGGGCAGGGGGCGAGGGGCAGGGGGCGAGGAGCAGGGGGCGAGGGGCAGGGGGCGAGGGGCAGGGGGCGAGGGGCAGGGGGCGACAGGATCAAAAAACGTGAGCAGCTTATGTCAGGGGCGAGGGGCAGGGGCAAGGGGGCAAAGGGGCAAGGGGCCAGGGGCAGAGGGCAGAGGGCGAGGGGCAGGGGGCAGGGGGGCAGGGGGCGAGGGGCAGGGGGTGTGGGGCGAGGGATAAGGATCAGGGGGCCAGGGGCAAGGGGGCAAGGGGCAGGGGGCAGGGGGCATGGGGCGAGGAGCGGGGACGGGGATTGCTGTGATCAAAAAACAAACCAAACATGTTTCTGCCATTGTCCTACAGCGAACAAATAGGAAGGAAGAAGCACAACAAACGCAGCCATGGTGACGAGAGTAAACAGGAAGTGAGAGTGAGGTCAGAGATTTGGAGACGACACGAGTGTTTCTACAACGTGTCTGAAAAACATCCCAGTGACGGAGAGACGAGCAGGACACACGTCTCTGTCAGGTCTCAGCTCAGAGAGAGGACGGGCCATCATACTGTGAAACCTGTTACACCTGTCAGGGTCTGTCCTCAGGTGGCTCTCATGTTTTAAAGGTGTCTCAGTCAGGGTCAGGGTTCACGTGGCGTCTCTTTACTGTCAGTCAGCCGCTCTGTGATTGGCTGGTCTGATTTAGGGAGCAGAGGTTCCCCCGTGTTCTCCGTCCTCCGTCCAGGACAGGTACTGATGACAAGATAAGACCAGCAGAGTCAGCGTCTCTCACAGAGACCAGCTGAATCACAGACTGCAGGGTCAGAGGTCTGCAGCCAGACCCCAAACAGACAGAGACCTGATCCTCGTCTTGATGTATCTCTGAATCCAGACCGTGTGTCACAGAGCTCACACACTCACACACACACACACACACACACACACACTCACACACACACACAGAGGAAGAAGAACTCAGACTCTTCATCACCGTGTTGTCTCTGTCTCCTCAGGATGCAGAGTACGGTCAGGGCTACGGCCAGCAGGGGGCGCCCACCTCCTTCTCCAATCAGATGTGAGCTGACAGGTAGCAGGTGAGTCACACAGGAAGTCCGCATATCAGACTCTCTCACACACACACACACACACACACACACACACACACACACAGAGCCGACCTGACCCCCAGCACTTCCTGCAGACCTTTCACAATAAGAGCCTTCAGGGACTTATTTAACATGCTAGCAGAATGTCTCCACTCTGACTTGTCTGATGACATCATGAACATTCATGTTTTCATGACTCACTGTCACTACCTCGTGACTCCTCACGGTGGCGCTCATCAGAGTCAGACGTACAGACCTCGGGTGACCTCGGGGCTAACAGTGCTATTAGTGCTAACAGTGGTAACAGTGCTAACAGTGCAATCAGTGCTAACAGTGCTATAAGTGCTATCAGTGCTAACATTGCTATCAGTGCTATCAGTGCTATCAGGGCTAATAGTGCTAACTGTGCTAACAGTGCTGACATAACTCAGAATTAACTTCTCCATGTTTGTGTTTCACAGGAAACGTCGGAGTGAACCAACAGTGGGTCGCCTGCAACCTACCCACAATGCAACACTCCTGCCTGTCTGCAAAGTTAAGGGGTGGGGGGGGAGGGAGGGGTTTAGATGTTCACTATTATGAATCGATGTGTAAATGATCAATAAGAGAGTTATAGATAACAACAACCCACAACTTGAAAACAAGCACCAGAACAACAACAACAACAACAACAACAAACCGACCAATCGAGCGTCTCGTAGGAGCGCTGATGTTGATAAGAGTTATTAAAGAACATAATCTGTGAGAGAATGTATGTTTGTGTTGTATAGATATCACTTTGAACAGATATATAATATAGACTCAGCTGTTTATTCATGTTTCCTATTCTACCCAATGATCGGCCCCGCCCCTCGCTAAGCCCCGCCCACACCAAGCAGCTGACCAGGTTCACATCGACCAGTTATGAAGCGGGTCAGACTGGGTTCACACTGAGACGACCCAGATTCAAGATCAATCTGGATCAGAACCGTCAGCCCTGCGTCCACCACCATCACCTCCAGCTGTTTCCTGTTTGTCTTGCTGCATGTAAATATCAACACAGGAAGTGATGTCATCCCGGAGACGCAGTTAACCCAGTCTGGATCAGGCTTCATGGTGACGTCTTTGGAAACTGGATCCAAAAAGTCTCCTGCTCCTCTCAGTTTGAGTGTTTGCTTTAAGAGCTCCTGTCAGTCACAGTTAGGGGCGTGTCCAGACGGGGCCCTCCTTGATTCTGATTGGCTGTCATAGAATTAGATTTGATTGGTAGAGAGGGAGAGGGTAAATAAAGTCTATTCATTAAACCTCATGCCCCTGACCCTGAATCAGTCCGAGTCCGCCAAGTCACAAAGTCTGGACACGCCCCCGACCACAGAGGGCGCTCCACAAACGTCCGTCTGAATCATTATCACCCGAAGAGACGAGCTGCTTCTGATGGTTTACAAAAACCTGTTAGCGTCCTCCTCTGAAGACCGGATCAGCTCACAGGACTCTGACCCTGCTGATCCGTTCCATTAAAGGAGACGAACTTAGCTTACTGAAGCTAACTCATGTTAGCTTTAAAATCAAACATGACGAATTATTTAAGTTTAACTTCTTTAATCCTCGACACGTGACAGCGCTAACAGAAACCGCTCACAGAAACCGCTCACAGAAACAGCTCACAGAAACCGCTAACAGAAACAGCTAACAGAAATCGCTAATCGAAACAGCTAACAGAAACAGCTAACAGGTAAACAGCTAGCAGGTAAACAGCTAGCAGGTAAACAGCGAGCAGGTAAACAGCTAGCAGGTAAACAGCTAGCAGGTAAACGGGTAAATATTTAGTGAACAAACTTTAGGTCGTTAAACAGAACCTGTGTTCAGCTAACGTTAGCAAAGTGTAACAAACGTGTAGCTAGCTTACTAAGGTCGCTAACTGAACCTGCTGCTAACGGCCACCTGAAGACAATCAGCACGTCTCCTCTGAAGGATGCTTCCTCGCGTCTGTCGCCTCCTAAACACTAAAAGGAAAGTGCGAACACGAACTCTGAGGTCACTCTGAGGTCACTCTGAGGTCACTCTGAGGTCACTCTGAGGTCACTCTGAGGTTACTCTGAGGTCACTCTGAGGTCACTCTGAGGTCACCGCGAAACAGACGTCAGACAGTAATGCTAATCATGTTAGCTAACATCGATCAAATTCAAAATGTGAAGGCTAGCTTGCGTCAGAAGAACATGCTAACTCAGCTAGCTCTTTGTCGTGAGGTTACTTGAACGCACTGCTTACAGAACAAAGTGGCTGCTATTATTATGTTTCCTTAAGGACAGAAGGAGGCGAAAGAGGATGCTTCCTCCCTCCTCATCCCCTCGTGGTCTGAGTTGTTCAGACGGACGTTTCTGAGTGTTCTGACCCGTCTCCTCCTCAGCTCTCAGCCAATCAGCTGCAGCCGTGAGCCGGTCAGACTCTGCGTGCGGCGCTCTCTGAGGTTCAGGTTCTCCCTCTGGTTTGTTTGTTTGTTTGTTTGTTTGTTTATTTGTTTGTTTGTTTGTTTGTTTGTTTGTTTGTTTGTTTGTTTTGGAACGTGGCGGTGTTTTAGCGTCGGTATCTTCCTCCGCATGGTGACGTGTTTTCTGCTCGTGTTGTACAGTAACTGATGATCAGTGTGATTCTACTTCCTGTTCTCCTGTACAGGTGTGTGTGTAAGTGTGTGTGTGAGAGAGAGTGTGTGTGTGTGTGTGTGTGTGAGAGAGTGTTTTCACCTTACTTCAGTCTCCCTTTCTTCTCTCTTCATCTTTAACTCTTTGATTTAACTTCCTCCTCTCCTTCTTCTCTTTCTTCTGTCCTTCATCTGCTCTTCTTTTTCTCCCTCT
>NW_023260023.1:140678-145678 GCF_009762535.1 Notolabrus celidotus | reverse complement strand
CTCATGGGAGTTGTAGTTGTTGAACCCCCCTCTCTCTGTCCCTCTCTCTAAGGCTCGACCTGCAGGTCACGAGAGGGGGCGGGGCCTGGACGTCTCATTGGTTGAGCTGAGTCGTCAGCGCAGAGACCTCCGTAACCTGCTGCCCTACGAGGACCGGATGTCTTATCCGGTCTCTCAAGGAGGAGGCGGAGCCATGGAGCCGTACTACCAAGCAGATAACTGGAGGGGGCAGGGCTTAGATCAGGCCCTGCAGCGATTGGTGGAGAGGGATCAGAGGCGGGCTCAGGAGGAGGAGCAGAAAGCAGGTAGGAGAGGTTTTCTTTACTTCCTGTCTCTGATGCTAAACCGGTCTCTGACTGATGAACCGTCTCTGCAGCCTACCTCGCCGCTCTGCTCCGCCTCCTGGGCGAGGCAGAGAGCACGGGATTGGTCGATCCAGATGTGGAGGTGGTGGAAGAGGAAGAGGATGAAGAGGATGATGAGGGGACTCCTGGGGACTTCCAGGGCCCCGCCCCCTCAGACTACGATGAGACCGGGCGAGGGCTGAACATGGGGCGGCCCCCTGCGGCGTGGTGGGGCCTCCTGGAGCCCCAGCTGGCTCAGGCCCTGCTGGACAGGTGACCACATAGAGTCCGGATCATAATCCATCACATGAAGTCATCAGTAATCAGAGTCATTGACGATCCCCTGTGTGTGTCTCAGGATGGAGCCTCAGGTGGCTCAGACCCTGCTGCAGAGAGCCCGGCAGCAGAGACTCCAGCAGGCCGGACCGGGTCCATCGAGCCGAGACGGAGAGCAGGAGGCTCTGAGGTGATCCATCACAAACCAGCATCATTAATGTGATCAATAAGTCTGTTCAACCACCAATCAGACCTCAGTGAGTCTGGGATCCATGGAGCCGGGTCAGCAGGTCTCAGACTCCTTCAGATCAGAGCCCAGTCAACAGGTCTCAGACTCCTTCAGATCAGAGCCCAGTCAGCAGGTTTCAGACTCCTTCAGATCAGAGCCAGTCAGCAGGTCTCAGACTCCTTCAGATCAGAGCCCAGTCAGCAGGTCTCAGACTCCTTCAGATCAGAGCCAGTCAGCAGGTCTCAGACTCCTTCAGATCAGAGCCAGTCAGCAGGTCTCAGACTCCTCAGATCAGAGCCGGGTCAGCAGGTCTCAGACTCCTTCAGATCAGAGCCGGGTCAGCAGGTTTCAGACTCCTTCAGATCAGAGCTGGTTCAGCAGGTTTCAGACTCCTTCAGATCAGAGCTGGTTCAGCAGGTCTCAGACTCCTCAGATCAGAGCCGGGTCAGCAGGTCTCAGACTCCTCAGATCAGAGCCGGGTCAGCAGGTCTCGTATATTTTATTTTTGGAGTTTTGATCCTTCAATCCTATTTGTTCCTCTTCTTCCTGAATCACCCTCTCTGTGTTTGTTGTTGTTTTTGTTACCTTGTTATTTAGTTCCCCCCCCCCCACCCCATCACCTGCCCCCCCCCCCCCCTCACCTGGTCCCCCCCCCCCCCCCCTCACCTGCCCCCCCCCCCCCCCCCCCCTCTTGTAAATCTCTGTTATGTTAAGGTAAAAAAGAGAAACAGGAAGTTCGTCTGACTCAAGTTTCTCGTCTCATCACTTCCTGTGTCTCCTCTTCCTCAGGCGGCTGGTTGCTAGGCTACTGTCCGGTGTCGGCCCGAGCGCTCCTGCTGTGATGTCATCAGGCCGCAGAGTGAGGAGGGGCGTGTCCTTCGCACCAGTGGAACTGGCAAGCCCCGCCCACAGGAGAAGCCGCCGTTCACTTGAAGACATGGCTCCTCCCTCTCCAAGCTCAGACCCGCCTCTGCTCAGAGTGAAGAGGCTGGAGGACGAAGAGGAGGAGGAGGAGGAGGAGAAGCTCCGCCCCCCTGCTGCTGGGCTGCAGAGGATGAAACGCATTGACACCATGGCAACCAACGCCATGGAAGAACTGAATCATGGGAGTCAGAGGCGCCGCAGGAGGGCCCTGAACTACGACCCCCAGATACTGATCGATCAGATTCTTCAGTACATGAGGGAGTAAGGAGGGAGGAGACAAGGAGATGAGGAGAGGGAGTAAGGAGTAAGGAGTAAGGAGGGAGAGGGAGTAAGGAGGGAGGAGAAGAGGAGACAGAGTAAGGAGTAAGGAGTAAGGAGGGAGAGGGAGTAAGGAGGGAGGAGACAAGGAGACGAGGAGAGGGAGTAAGGAGTAAGGAGGGAGAGGGAGTAAGGAGGGAGGAGACAAGGAGACGAGGAGAGGGAGTAAGGAGTAAGGACAGAGGAGAGGAGGGGGAGTAAGGAGGCAGGAGACGAGGAGACGAGGAGAGGGAGTAAGGAGTAAGGAGGGAGGAGAGGAGAGGGAGTAAGGAGGGAGGAGAGGAGACGAGGAGAGGGAGTGAGGAGGGAGGATTAAGGAAAGAGAAAACCATGATCAGGAGGAGGTGAGGAGAGGAAACAAGGAGAGGAGTTATTATTTTCAGATTTTTTATTTTGTGTTTTTTTTTGTTTTGCTGCTTCGGTGAATCGATGTCTGATCAGTTACTGTCATCAAATGAAGGGATGGAGCGACGGAGCGAAGGAGGACTGAGAGAAACAGAGTGATCTGAATTATTACTCCTTCACTTTTTAATCAGTGTCCTGGAGGGGACCACACACCACATATATACATATATAAATACATATATATGTATTTATATATGTATTACATATGTATAAACACAGAGAGAGAATCCCTGCTCATATTCTCCTTTAAACCTAAATTTAAGGATCTGCTGAGTCAGCATCACGTGGTCTGCATAGAGACTGACTCAGCACACAGACTGAAGATAAATCAGGTATATATATATATATATATATATATACTGTATATATAGTATACAGTATATACTGTATACTATATATACAGTATATATATAAATATATATATACTAAAAAAAACCGTAAACTTTGGACTTTCTTCATCTCTACTCTGAAGGAGACTCCACTGAGCTAACAGCTGCCTAGCAACAGAGTCAGAAGCTCTCTGATTGGTTGTTTGTGGCAGTGATGGTTTCTGGGAGTTTGACCCACGTATAAAAGTTTAAAGGTTTCCGGTTTGAAGGTCTTCACGCTGACACCTCCACCAGTGTGGACGAATTTCAGGAAAGACTGAAACCATGGCAACGGCTCATCAGCTCTGTGATTGGTCGGTTTCTGTTGTGTTCATGTGCTTCAGCTCGCCTGCAGCGGCGCCGTCAGTGACATCACTCGTCTGTCTGTGTAACACTCTGAATAAAGTCAGTATCCAACACGAGGACTCGAGTCTATTTCCTGTTTACAAATAAACAACGACGTCATCCTCCTGATCCACACGAGCTAACTACACCCAGCTAACTGTAAGCTAACTACACCAGCTAACTGTACACTAACTATACCCAGCTAACTGTAAGTTAACTACACCCAGCTAACTGTAAGCTAACTACACCCAGCTAACTGTGAGTTAAGTACACCCAGCTAACTGTAAGCTAACTACACCCAGCTATCTGTAAACTAACTACACCCAGCTAACTGTAAGCTAATTACACCCAGCTAACTGTAAGCTAACTACACCCAGCTAACTGTAAGCCAACTACACCCAGCTAACTGTAAGCTAATTACACCCAGCTAACTGTAAGCTAACTACACCCAGCCAACTGTAAGCTAACTACACCCAGCTAACTGTAAGCTAACTACACCCAGCTAACTGTAAGCTAACCACACCCAGCTAACTTTAAGCTAATTACACCCAGCTAACTGTAAGCTAATTACACCCAGCTAACTGTAAGCTAACTACACCAGCTAACTGTAAGCTAACTACACCAGCTAACTGTGAGCTGGTTGGACCTTGCCACCAGTGAGCTAACTGGATTTAGCTAGATGTACCTTAGCATGACGACACATCAGGACCTCCGTCTCTGGTGACGTCTTTTCAAAGTTGAGACACAGAGACTTGTGTAGACGTTTGTGTTGATGTTTGTGAGTCTGTAACTCTGTTTATTACGACACACATGCAGGAAACATTCTCTACAAACAAACAAACATGAGAACAATCTGCGTACAAACATGATCTACAAAAACTACAAAATTATAAAACTGTGTCCTCCTCCGGATACAGAGACTCAGGAGGGACATTTTCAATCTGCTCTGATCACATCCTGTACACACACACAGCTGTAACCATGGTAACCAGGAGGGTTGTTTGGCACTGTAATCCACAGGTTCAGGATCCGGCGAGTCTGACACGAGTCCTGAAACCCTCTGAGGATCATTTGGACTGATTGGACTTTGTTTACATTTCTAATTATTGATTATTGATTATTGATCACCATCAGAGACGCGTGGTCTTCAGCGGACACATCATGTGACCTCCAGACTCTGAGCTGCTGACACTCGCAGATAAACATGCGGTTTGAATGATGCTAATGCTAATGTCACTCAGAGGAAGGCGATGTTAGCTAACCAACACACATGCTGCAGACCGGTCAACGTCTCTGGACCACGTCTCAGAGTCCAAACGGAGTTCACTTTCAGCTTTGGGTCAGGGTCAGGGTCACAGCCAATCACAGTCAGAGGATGGGGAGGTGGCTGCTGGGATGGTCCAATCAGATCTCAGGAGGGGTCCATGAACCCAGACTGTGATAATACTGACACATAAGAACCATCACATGGCCAGACCCTCAGACCCTCAGACCCTCAGACCCTCAGACCCTCAGACCCTCAGACCCTCAGACCCTCAGACCCTCAGACCCTCAGGTTGAAACCGAAACTGAGAGGTTATAATGTATCTGCCCTCAGGAGAGGAAAGGAAAGGAGAGGAGAGGAAAGGAAAGGAAAGGAAAGGAGAGGAGAAGAAAGGAAAAGAAAGGAGAGGAAAGGAGAGGAAAGAAAAGGAGGAGAGATCTTAAACTCTTGCTCTTTTCATTCTGATGTTCGTCTCCTCGTCGTCTGAAGAGCATGAAAACGACGGATAGAGAGATCAGGAGAAGAGG
>NW_023260023.1:133178-135678 GCF_009762535.1 Notolabrus celidotus | reverse complement strand
TGTGTGTTTGTGTGTGTGTGTGTTTGTGTGTCTGTCTGTGTGTCTGTGTGTGTGTGTGTCTGCAGGATGGGAGGATGCAGGCGGAGGAGAGAGAGGAGGGATGATGGAGAGAGAGAGGAGGGGGAGGATGCAGCTCTAAATCCCCGGATGTTGATCTCCTCCTCTCATCCCCTCTCTGAATCTGGATCTGCTCTGAATCTGGATCTGATCTGGATCTGGATCTGATCTGGATCTGGATCTGATCCGGATCTCACCTTCACCTCAGCGATCGATCTCTGCGCGGTGACGTCACAAAGTTAGACCATGTTTTTTTTCAGGGGTCAGGTGACGGAGCTGCGTCACAGCGGCGTCTGATGTCGTCAGATGGACCGGTGCTTACATGTGCAGCAGAGATCAATATGACGTCACATCACTAAACCACACTACAGACGGAGAGGGGGGACAGAGGACTCTCTGAGGGGACAGGGGACTCTCTGAGGGGACAGGGACACCAGGCAGGGGTCTGAGGCGTGAATATGACATGGATCACATGACAGCGTGATGACATTTACCTGCTGTGACGTCATCACTCAGGTGAATCTGTACCTGCAGGAAGGAAGCACTTTAGGCACTTTGGTTAAGAAAATAAAAGCATGAATACGGACGGGTGAAGAGTAACACTGAGTACTGCTGCTTATACTTTAATAATAATAACATAATGATAATAACATAATAATAATAATAATAATAACTATAATAACAATAACTATAATAATAATAACAATAACAATAAGGATGTGTGCCTCAGAATGAACGTGACGATCAGCTGCATATATATCATATCAAACACACGTTGATCCTTTAGATTGACTAGATAGAAGTCAGACATCAGAGAACTACAGTAAACCTGAGGACTACATTACCCAGAATGCCTTTCAACACAGACAACTACAGCAGCCTGACTTCAGTCTGTTTCCTTTAGATCCTCCGATCAATAAATAAGATCAATAATCAAACAGGAAGCCGGCTCAGAGTTACAAACACTTTAATAAAACATGTAGGAACAGGAGAGCAGATTATTGCACAGACCTCCTTAACTCCACCCAACACTGCTGCAGCCGTCTGACAGGGTGTGAAAATCACACACACACACACATACACGCACACGCACACACACACACACACACACAGACAGGTGCATCCTCACACACACCTGCTCCTGTCGTGGGTTTGATCCGTTCTCTTTAATAAAAGCGTGGAGCTGAAGTCAGAGATGTGTTCCTGTGTTTGGTTTCAGAGTTTGAGGAGACGTTAGAGACGGTCTCAGGCGGTCTCAGGCGGTCTCAGGCGGTCTCAGGTGGTCTCAGACAGTCTCAGGCGGTCTCAGGTGGTCTCAGACGGTCTCAGGCGGTCTCAGACAGTCTCAGGCGGTCTCAGGTGAGCTGTCGGCTTCACGCCTCAGAGAGAGGAACTCATCCTTCAGACGTCCTCACCTTCAGCTCTCTGAAGGTTTTTTAAACACAGGTGAGATGTTCTCAGATCTCTTCTTCTTCTTCTCTTCTCATTAAAAGTCAAAGATAAAAGAAAGCAGGATTTAAAGAAGCAGAGTGGATGAAGCCTCTCGTGGACTCATCATGTTTCATTTAAACTGAATCACTGATCACTGATGAAGACGGAGTTTGATCATCTGAAGGAGAACTTCTCTTCTTCAACATTTAAACGTTTGTTTTCTCTTCAGGACGGAGTCTCCTGTCAAACTGCTCTTCACTTTCTTCTTCATGTTTCCCACAAAGCATCACTGCTGCTGCTGGCTGCTGTATCCATGACAACCAGTCAACTGTCCAATTACAAACAGAGACACAAACACAGCTCTGAGGTTTCACATGAGATTCCTCTTCCTCTTCCTCCTCCTCCTCCTCTTCCTCCTCCTCTCATCTCCTCTCCTCTCCTCTCCTCTCCTCTCCTCCTCCTCCTCTCCTATCCTCTCCTCCTCCTCTCCTCTCCTCTTCTCCTCATCTCCTCTTCCTCCGCTCCTCCTCTTCTCCTCCTCCTCTCCTCCTCCTCCTCCTCCTCTTCCTCTTCCTCTCAGGTCCATGGAGGGATCTCCTCTCCGAACTTGTTACAGTGGGCGGCGTTTTTAGCCTCAAACAGAATCTGGAGGCAGAAAGGAGACCACTTAGAGGACTGACTTTGATCCGGATCAGGTGTGGAGGGAAGCCGTCAGACTCACCTGGTTGTGGACGTAGGACTCACACAGGTAACACCAGGCCGACAGGTCGCAGAAGCTCAGGACCATCGGGTGCTCCGACACCACGCCGTGAGTCACCATGTGCTCGTTCACGTAGCGACCACAGAACACCTGAGCAACACACGGGACAGGTGAGACACGTGACATCATCAGCAGTTGAGACACGTGACATCATCAGCAGGGGAAGGGAGACAGCTCACCTGGTAGCAGGTGAGACAGATCCAGTTCTCAGCTTCAGAGCCGCAGTCCTGACACACCTGGAAGACATCTATA
>NW_023260023.1:123825-125178 GCF_009762535.1 Notolabrus celidotus | reverse complement strand
TGTACCTTTAAATACTACACACTGTACCTTTAAATACTACACACTGCACCTTTAAATATCACACACTGTACCTTTAAATGCTACACACTGCACCTTTAAATATCACACACTGTACCTTTAAATATCACACACTGTACCTTTAAATACTACACACTGTACCTTTAAATATCACACACTGTACCTTTAAATATCACACACTGTACCTTTAAATGCTACACACTGCACCTTTAAATATCACACACTGTACCTTTAAATATCACACACTGTACCTTTAAATGCCACACACTGTACCTTTAAATACCACACACTGTACCTTTAAATATTACACACTGTACCTTTAAATACTACACACTGTACCTTTAAATACTACACACTGTACCTTTAAATACTACACACTGTACCTTTAAATACTACACACTGTACCTTTAAATACTACACACTGTACCTTTAAATACTACACACTGCACCTTTAAATACTACACACTGTACCTTTAAATACTACACACTGTACCTTTAAATACCACACACTGTACCTTTAAATACCACACACTGTACCTTTAAATATCACACACTGTACCTTTAAATGCTACACACTGTACCTTTAAATACTACACACTGTACCTTCAAATACTACACACTGCACCTTTAAATACTACACACTGTACCTTTAAATACCACACACTGTATTGAGGTTTGGTAACGTACGTGTCCGCAGGCTTTGCAGTGGTGGCGTCTCTTGGTGATGGAGTTGAACGGCTCCTGACACTTCATACACAGGGTGACCTCTTTCTCTCTGATGGGAGTCGGAGCTCGTTTCCCCAGCTCCACACAGCTCTGAGAGAGAGAGAGAGAGAGAGAGAGAGAGAGAGAGAGAGAGAGAGAGAGAGAGAGAGAGAGGGAGAGAGAGAGAGAGAGAGAGAGAGAGAGAGAGAGAGAGAGAGAGAGAGAGGGAGAGAGAGAGAGAGAGAGAGAGAGAGAGAGAGAGAGTGAGAGAGTCATACAAGATGCTGCTGAGGTCTGAGGGTCTCTACAGGTCCAGGTTCTCCTTTAGAATAAAGATGTGTGGAGCTGTGGCCTCCTGATATCTGAGCTCTGATTGGATGAAGGGTTGAGCTGCTGTTGATGAGGTCGTTCAGTGTAAAGCTTAATGAGTGACATTTTCTCTGACAGCCGGATTCAAAACGTCTCTTTTCTCTGATCCTGTGAAAGGATCTTATTTTCAGTTTATCTGAGGTCAGAGGTCAGAGGTCAGAGGTCAGAGGTCAGAGTTACCGGAGAGTGAGGAGGAGTGGACTCATCATCTCTGAGGGAACAGTTCAGCTGCCTGAAGCTCTCCATCGTCTGCTCGTGTCT
>NW_023260023.1:111325-118825 GCF_009762535.1 Notolabrus celidotus | reverse complement strand
AGATGACATCATGCTTTAGACTGATGACATCAGATGACATCATGCTTTAGACTGATGACATCACTGCTTCTCCACCAATAAGGACTCACCGTTCAAACTTCTCAATGAGTGACAAGACGCAGGTCGGGGAGGCGGTCCCCTCAGCCCTGTTTGGGGGGCTCCTGGTCCCCCGGGGGTCAGCTGGGAGGGGTCGGCATGGAGGGGTAGGGGGGAGGGGCTTCTCAGGAGCCCGGGGGCGTGGCCTGGATACACCTGCCTGCTGCTGCAGGTGTGGCGGTTTGGGGGGGACTGTAGAGGAGAGTCACTCGTCAGTATCATGATGTTTACAAACAGGAAATATTAAAGTTGAAATCGTCTTCGTCACCCTGAGGCTTCGGCCCGGGCAGCGGCGCTCTCTTGCTCGGTGGTGTTATTGTGGTAGCCGGCAGTTCTGGAGGCCCCGTGTCATTAACCAATAGAAGTCCTCCTGCCGAGCTGCGCCGCTCTGTTAGCTCCGCCCCTCCATCCAGGGAGGAGGGGCCTGATGAGAAGGAGCTGGGCCCGGGGTCAGAGAGCGGCTGCTGGGGAGCGTCAGAGTCCAGCGCCCCCTGGTGTCCACACGGAGAGCAGGACGGCTCCAGAGAGAGACTCTTAGTCAGCAAGCTGGGACTGGAGGAGGAGGAGGGGCCTGAGGGGCGACACAGAGGTCACATGTTAGCCAGGCCACGCCCACATACTACCAATATAACAGCCTTCCACTAATCGCCAAAATAAAGCCCTCCACTGACGCCAGAATAAAAGCCTTCTACTGAGTGCCAAAATAAAAGCCTTCCACTAATCGCCAAAATAAAGCCCTCCACTTACGCCAAAATAAAAGCCTTCTACTGAGTGCCAAAATAAAAGCCTTCCACTAATCGCCAAAATAAAAGCCTTCCACTGGCGCCAAAATAAAAGCATCTCACTGATCACCAAAATAAAAGCATCTCACTGATCGCCAAAATAAAAGCATCTCACTGATCGCCAAAATAAAACATCTCACTGACGCCAAAATAAAAGCATCTCACTGACGCCAAAATAAAAGCCTTCCACTGATCGCCAAAATAAAAGCCTTCCACTGAGTGCCAAAATAAAAGCCTTCCACTGATCGCCAAAATAAAAGCATCTCACTGACACCAAAATAAAAGCATTCCACTGATCACCAAAATAAAAGCCTTCCATTTATTGCCAAAATAAAAGCCTTCCACTGATCGCCAAAATAAAACATCTCACTGGCGCCAAAATACAAGCATCTCACTGATCGCCAAAATAAAAGCATCTCACTGATTGCCAAAATAAAAGCCTTCCACTGATCGCCAAAATAAAAGCATCTCACTGACGCCAAAATAAAAGCATCTCACTGACGCCAAAATAAAAGCCTTCCACTGATCGCCAAAATAAAAGCCTTCCACTGAGTGCCAAAATAAAAGCCTTCCACTGATCGCCAAAATAAAAGCATCTCACTGACGCCAAAATAAAAGCATCTCACTGACGCCAAAATAAAAGCCTTCCACTGATCGCCAAAATAAAAGCCTTCCACTGATCGCCAAAATAAAAGCATCTCACTGACGCCAAAATAAAAGCCTTTCACTGATCGCCAAAATAAAAGCCTTCCATTTATTGCCAAAATAAAAGCCTTCCACTGATCGCCAAAATAAAAGCCTTCCACTGAGTGCCAAAATAAAAGCCTTCCAATGATCGCAAAAATAAAAGCCTTCCATTTATTGCCAAAATAAAAGCCTTCCACTGACCGCCAAAATAAAAGCCTTCCACTGAGTGCCTAAATAAAAGCCTTCCACTAATCGCCAAAATAAAAGCATCTCACTGAGTTCCAAAATAAAAGCCTTTCACTGAGAGAGAGAGAGTTCAAAGCTACATACTCAGGGAGAGACGACTGAAAATGTAGTTTTACTCACTGAACACACAGACAGCAGTCTGTGGAAGGCATGGGGAAATCAGTTAATTGTTATAACAGTCTCCACACACACACACACACACACACACACACACACACACACACACACACACACACGTAGTAATAGCTTCCACATGAGGTCTCCTGCAGCAATAAACTCCACATGGAGGATGGAGCACATTTTTGTGGTTTGTTGAGGATGCTGCTGATTGGTTGAGTGTCTGTGCTTTCTGGCAGCTGATAGGCTGAAAAGATCATTTTAAATATCACAGGCATTTTAAATGAACCGGTCTGTAGTAACAGTTCTTCTATCAGGATCTCTGTTTAGTGATCATATTACAGCTACCACAACTCCCAGGAGGCTTTGCAGCACGTCTGAGGCCTGAAACCAGCTGATTGCACAAAGAGCCCCGTGTTAACAGTCCCTCCATCGTTCCCTCATCAGGTCCACACACAGTTTATAAAGATACACACACATATATAACCTTCAGACTCAGGTCGTAGAGACCACAGGCTGGTTCCTCCCGTTCAGGGTCAGAGGTGACCTCATACGTGAACAGGATGGAGAGTGTTTCTGCTGAGTCGCCGTGTCCTCTCAGGCTGATTGATTATTCATAAGGATTAAAAACCTGTCCCATCATCAATACTGCAGCCGCGTGAAGACAGAGGTATTGATTATTGATCTGAGGCTCTGATTGTGGAAGACATCAGGATGTCTCTGTGAGACCCTGCAGCACTGAGACAGAGGACGCCGCTTAACCCCTCTGACCTCTGACCTCTGCATCAGAGCAGGCGTGTGATCTGATTGGTCGATGCAGCTGCGTGTGTGTATCAACAAAACATCTTCACCTCAAAAAAACTACAGAAGCATGACGTTGAGGTCAGATGATATTAGACTACTTTACTATATAAGAGCTTACATTGTGTGTGTGTGTGTGTGTGAGTGTGTGTGTGTGTGTGTGAGTGTGTGTGTGTGTGTGTGTGTGTGTGTGTATGTGTGTGTGTGTGTGTGTGTGTGTGTGTGTGTGTGTGTGTGAGTGTGAGTGTCATCGGCAGCCCCTCCCCCACTCATCACACCTGAGACTGTCCATAGGTGACGGAGGTAATGGAGGTGACAGAGGTGATGGAGGTCTATGATGGAGATGATGGAGGTGATGGAGGTGACAGAGTTGATAGAGGTCTATGATGGAGGGGATTGAGGTGTATGATGAACAGATGGAGGTGATGGAGGTCTACGATTGAGTTGATGGAGGTGATAGAGGTGGTGGAGATGATGGAGGTCTATGATGGAGGTGATTGAGGTCAATGATGGAGATGGCCGAGGTGACAGATGTGATGGAAATGACGGAGGTCTTTGATGGAAGTGATGGAAGTCTATGATGGAGGTGATGGAGGTCTATGATGGAGGTGGTAGAGGTCTGTGATGGAGGTGATGGAGGTGACAGAGGTGGTGGAGGTCTATGATGGAGGTGATGGAGGTGACAGAGGTCATGGAGGTGATGGAGGTCTAGGATGGAGGTGATGGAGGTGATGGAGGTCAATGATGGAGATGGCCAAGGTGAAAGAGGTGATGGAGGTCTATGATGGAGGTGGTAGAGGTCTATGATGGAGAAGGTGGAGATGACAGAGGTGGTGGAGGTCTATGATGGAGGTGATGGAGGTGACAGAGGTGATGGAGGTGGTTGATGGAGGTGATGGAGGAGATGAAGTGTATTTGGAGTAGGTGGAGGTGTATGATGGAGGTGGTGGAGGTGTATGTTGGAGTGTGTGGAGGTGTATGATGGAGGTGGTGGAGGTGTATATTGGAGGTGGTGGAGGTGTATGATGGAGGTGGTGGAGGTGTATGTTGGAGGTGGTGGAGGTGTATGTTGGAGGTTGTTGAGGTGTATGATGGAGTTAATGGAGGTGATGGAGGTGTTTGATGAAGGTGGTGGAGGTGATGGAGGTGTATGATGGAGTTGGTGGAGGTGATGGAGGTGTTTGATGGAGGTGGTGGAGGTGATGGAGGTGTTTGATGAAGGTTGTGGAGGTGATGGAGGTGTATGATGGAGGTGGTGGAGGTGATGGAGGTGGTGGAGGTGATGGAGGTGTTTGATGAAGGTGGTGGAGGTGATGGAGGTGTATGATGGAGGTGGTGGAGGTGATGGAGGTGTATGATGGAGGTGGTGGAGGTGATGGAGGTGTATGATGGAGGTGGTGGAGGTGATGGAGGTGTTTGATGGAGGTGGTGGAGGTGATGGAGGTGTTTGATGAAGGTGGTGGAGGTGATGGAGGTGTTTGATGGAGGTGGTGGAGGTGATGGAGGTGTTTGATGAAGGTGGTGGAGGTGATGGAGGTGTTTGATGGAGGTGGTGGAGGTGATGGAGGTGTATGATGGAGGTGGTGGAGGTGATGGAGGTGTTTGATGGAGGTGGTGGAGGTGATGGAGGTGTTTGATGAAGGTGGTGGAGGTGATGGAGGTGTATGATGGAGGTGGTGGAGGTGATGGAGGTGTTTGATGGAGGTGGTGGAGGTGATGGAGGTGTTTGATGAAGGTGGTGGAGGTGATGGAGGTGTATGATGGAGGTGGTGGAGGTGATGGAGGTGTATGATGGAGGTGGTGGAGGTGATGGAGGTGTTTGATGAAGGTGGTGGAGGTGATGGAGGTGTTTGATGAAGGTGATGGAGGTGTATGATGGAGGTGGTGGAGGTGATGGAGGTGTTCGATGAAGGTGGTGGAGGTGATGGATGTGTTCGATGGAGGTGGTGGAGGTGATGGAGGTGTTTGATGGAGGTGGTGGAGGTGATGGAGGTGTTTGATGGAGGTGGTGGAGGTGTGTGTGACAGAAACGAGTTCCTGTCTGTTATGTGTATGAGAGTTATTCTTTATTCTGCAGGTTCTCTGGGTTTTACTGATGTTCCCAGGTTCTATGGTTCCCAGGTTCTATGGTTCCTAGGTTCTATGGTTCCCAGGCTCTGGTTCCTAGGTTCTATGGTTCCCAGGTTCTATGGTTCCTAGGTTCTGGGTTCCCTTTAGATGGTTCTGCTCGTCTGTCAAGGAGCTGTGTAGACAATAAGAGTCCTGAAGCTGGTCCAGGGTCAGGGGTCACTGAGATGTTTCAGGTGGTCATTTTGGAAGTTCTAAATGTTTGAGTTGTTCCAGGAACCATCTGTGAGGTTCTGCTTTGCTCTTAGCTGGTCCCAGTGCAAAGGGAACTCAGGGGCAGCACATGAGAACCCTGAGGACAGCAGCAACACACGGTGCACCAGAGAACCCTGAGGACAGCACCAACACACAATGCACCAGAGAACCCTGAGGACAGCACCAGAGAACCCTGAGGACAGCACCAGAGAACCCTGAGGACAGCAACAACACACAATGCACCAGAGAACCCTGAGGACAGCACCAGAGAACCCTGAGGACAGCACCAGAGAACCCTGAGGACAGCACCAACACACAGTGCACCAGAGAACCCTGAGGACAGCACCAGAGAACCCTGAGGACAGCACCAGAGAACCCTGAGGACAGCAACAACACACAATGCACCAGAGAACCCTGAGGACAGCACCAGAGAACCCTGAGGACAGCACCAGAGAACCCTGAGGACAGCACCAACACACAGTGCACCAGAGAACCCTGAGGACAGCACCAGAGAACCCTGAGGACAGCACCAGAGAACCCTGAGGACAGCAACAACACACGGTGCACCAGAGAACCCTGAGGACAGCAACAACACACGGTGCACCAGAGAACCCTGAGGACAGCAACAACACACGGTGCACCAGAGAACCCTGAGGACAGCAACAACACACGGTGCACCAGAGAACCCTGAGGACAGCAACAACACATGGTGCACCAGAGGACCCTGAGGACAGCACCAACACACGGTGCACCAGAGAACCCTGAGGACAGCAACAACACACGGTGCACCAGAGAACCCTGAGGACAGCAACAACACACGGTGCACCAGAGAACCCTGAGGACAGCAACAACACACGGTGCACCAGAGAACCCTGAGGACAGCAACAACACACGCCTGGTCTCTCTGCACAGTACCTCAGAACTTCCTTTTGGAAGTTATTGACCTTTAAGGTGGTTCTGGTCTCAGCTGAGGTGTTGGGTTAATGCAGAGATAGACTGGACCTTGGAGGAGGCCTCAGTAATCCTGAGTACAAATCGGCTATTCTTCTAGTGATGATTGAGGAGGTTTTAGGAGCCTCTGAGGCTCTGCATGCTTAAAGGTGGTTCTGGTCCTACCTCTGAAAGAGCCTGGTGCAGAGAGAACGGGAGACCTAGAGGAGCTCTCAAGGTCAGTGAGGAGGTTCTTTAAGTTCCTCCAGGGGTACTACAGGTTCCTATAAGCACTGACATGGTTCAAACACCTTGTTGTCAAGAAAAAGAAATCCTGATGGACTCTCTCTGGGTCCTGTGGTCAGTCCAGAATCTCTGAGCGGGTTTTGGGTCCCCAATAAAGGTTCCATGGGACATGAGTTAGGTTCTCCACGCCTATTGTTTGTTCTATTCACACGTGAGGATGCTGATTGTAAAGGTCCTGAGCTGGCTGTGGAGGTTCTACTTGTCCTTCAGGAGGAACCAGAGGAACCGTCTCATGTCCCTGAGAAGGTGGTTCTTGAGAGGGTACATAGGATCTAAAGGGGGTTCTGTTCATCCCTGATGATGTCATCAGGGAGGTTACTGTCCAGAACTTGAGGTTCTAACAGTTACTGAGAAGGTTCCAGAGGTATAGGTTGATGAAGTTCCTGGGGTCATGATGGGGGTTCTATGTTGTTGTGGTTTTAGTCATGATGCTGGATTTTGAGGAGGTTCCAATGATACTTCAGGAGGTTCCAGAGTCCGTTAGGGTCTACATGTTCTGGAGGTTGTGGTCTTACTGGAGGGAGCTGTACTCAGAGGTGATGGAGGTTCCTATCAGACATTTAACTGACCAGGTTCAGGAGATCACAGAGGAGGTGCTGAGAGTCTGATATGTGGAGTCAGACTGATCAGGGAACAACACACACGCACACACGCACACACACACACACACACACACACACACACACACACACACACACACACACACACACACACAGGTGGTTCCTCTGACCGAGATTCGGTGGATCTCTGAGGTGCTGGTCTGAAACATGATCTGGATCTTTGCCTACAGACCCGACCTCGAAGAACTGATCATAAAATCTCAATCTGAAAATGATCAGATCTGAATCAGACATCAGATCTGGATCTACATCTGATCCGGATCAGGAGCAGACCAGGTCTACAGAGAACACAGAACAGAAACCTGCATCATGCTGCAGCCACACGTCCTCATCCTGCAGACCTCAGCATGTGAGGGGTTAACGTGTGTGTGTGTGTGTGTGGAGGAGGGGGTGTGTCCGTCTGTCTGCAGAATCATACCAACACACACACACACACACACACACACACACACACACACACTGACAGCTCCTGTATCCTGCTGTCCATCCACATCAGCCTCCAATCAGCATCCAGCTTTACAATCAATGGATTAGGAGTCAATCAATAAAACACACACACACACACACACACAGTCTGGCTCTAGTTAGACCTC
>NW_023260023.1:98825-108825 GCF_009762535.1 Notolabrus celidotus | reverse complement strand
TACTCGCCAACAGCTATGTGTTCCTGCCTGTCAGTCATGTCCTTATTTGGGCAAAAACTCGTAATCTTAATATCTTCAGAGCTGTTATAACTTCCCTCATACAGTGTGTGCCGATAGAGAGATTAACTACGTATTTTGAACCAGGCTGTAAACATGTTTATTTAAAGTCTCTTTGAATGGGTGTCTATGTGGTTTACTGTTTCTGCAGCCAGCCTCTAGTGGACGCTTGAGGAACTGCAGTTTATAACACTTCAGCTAGGGATAGACCGCTTATCGGCCTCCTTGACTACTAATAATCGGCATCGGCCCTGAAAATAACATATCAGTCTATCTCTAACTTCAGCATGGGCTTCATAGTTTGAGACCGGAGGTGGCCGCTTGGTTTGGATCAATCAGGATCCAGGATTCACTCAGCCTGGCGATCAAACTGTTAACATCTCCAACAGCTGAACTCTGCACAGACACTTCAAGCACACACACACACACACACACACATACACATACATACACACACACACACATACACATAGACACACACACACATACACATACACATACACACACACACACACACACACACACACACACACACACACTCTCTCTCTCTCTCTCTGAACTAATAGATGTCCCTGAGGGATCGTGGGTCGCTCACTGTTGCTGCAGGGGGAGGGGAGTGAGTGTGTGTGTGTGTGTGTGTGTGTGTGCGTGCGTGTGTGTGTGTGTGTGAGGTCAGAGGTCAGCCTGTAGTTTTATCTCCTCCCCTGCCAGATGATAAAAGGGTGTGTTTGTTTGTCCTTTCCTCAGATGTGTTAAGGGCGTTTGTGTTCCATCCTGATGTCACAGCCGGGTGGGGTTAGACTGAATGTCAGGGACCTGAGGGTGCGTTTGATTTCATGTTCTTCAGTCATTCTGTTTCCTGTCCAACAGCTGGGGTGTGTTTGTTCCTCTTCTTCTTCCTTGACCTCCTCCTCAGGAGTTTATAGTCTCAGCTAACTTTTAAGGAATGACCATAAATGGAAGAGAGGGAGGGGCTAGAGAGGAGCTCCACCCTCTCCTCCATATATGGTCATTTCTGGCTCAAAATAGAAACAAAAATAAAACCACTAAAATCTCAAACCAGAGGCTTCAGAACGGACATCTGCAGACCGACAGGTGAGGTCAGAGCAGATCACTCAGAGTCACAGTCCACAGACTCACCTGGATACTCTTAAAGGGACAGTGTCACTCTGAGAGGACCCGACAGCAAATAACAGAGAAACACTGAAACACCTGCACAGGCAGGAGGAACTGCTGAGGAGAGGTGTGGTTCTGGAGTTCACTTTCTGAAGTCCTTGAGGTGTTCGAAGAAGAAACCACAGAAGAAGAAATAACAGAAGAAACCACAGAAGAAGAAACCACAGAAGAAGAAACCACAGAAGAAGAAACCACAGAAGAAGAAACCACAGAAGAAGAAACCACAGAAGAAGAAACCACAGAAGAAGAAACAACAGAAGAAGAAACCACAGAAGAAACCACAGAAGAAGAAACCACAGAAGAAGAAACCACAGAAGAAGAAACCACAGAAGAAGGAATCACAGAAGAAGAAACATAGTAGAAGAAACTACAGAAGATGAAACAACAGAAGAAGAAACAACAGAAGAAGAAACCACAGAAGAAGAAACCACAGAAGAAACAATGGTAGAAGAAACAACAGAAGATGAAACAACAGAAGAAGAAGAAACCACAGAAGTAGAAACAACAGAAGAAACGACAGAAGAAGAGACGACAGAAGAAGAAACCACAGAAGAAGAAACCATAGAAGAAATCACAGAAGAAGAAACATAGTACAAGAAACTACAGAAGAAACTACAGAAGATGAAACAACAGAAGAAGAAACAACAGAAGAAGAAGAAACAATAGTAGAAGAAACCACAGAAGAAGAAACCACAGAAGAAACAATGGTAGAAGAAACAACAGAAGATGAAACCACAGAAGAAGAAACATAGTAGAAGAAACTACAGAAGAAGAATACACAGAAGAAGAATACACAGAAGATGAAACAACAGAAGAAACAACAGAAGAAGAAACAACAGAAGAAGAAACCACAGAAGAAGAAACCACAGAAGAAGATACAATAGTAGAACAAACCACAGAAAGAGAAACCACAGAAGAAGAAACAATAGTAGAAGAAACTACAGAAGAATAAACTACAGAAGATGAAACAACAGAAGAAGAAACCACAGAAAAAGAAACCACAGAAGAAGAAACAACAGAAGAAGAGTCTCCAATTTAACCAACAGGACTTCCTGAAACACTGAGAGCTGATCAGTCCTCCATTTATAAAACACTCAGACTCTTTCAAAGTAAAAGCCCCTCACATGATGAAGCAGACAGAGCTGATCTGACTGAGAGAAACACTTTACCCCCCCCCACCCCCACCCCTGTGTGTGTGTGTGTGTGTGTGTGTGTGTGTGTGTGTGTGTGTGTGTGTGTGTGTGTGTGTGTGTGTGTTTGTCAGGGTCTCTGCCACGTTGTCTGTGGTTTCCTGTCTCACTCTCACATGACAACTCCACAATGAGCTGAACACACACACACACACACACACACACTCAGACAGAGACACACGCACACACACACACACACACACACTCAGACAGAGACACACGCACACACACACACACACACACGTATTAAATTATGGGTTAATCCACTTTTTCTCTCTGATGAACACGAGCAAGTTTTCACTTCCTTCTTGTTGTAATGTCACTTCCTGTCGCCGCCCCGAAGAGGAGTTTTAAACACCTGTCTCACTCTCTGAGGGTGAGACAGTCACACACAGGAGTTTTAAACACCTGTCTCACTCTCTGAGGGTGAGACAGTCACACACAGGAGTTTTAAACACCTGTCTCACTCTCTGAGGGTGAGACAGTCACACACAGGAGTTTTAAACACCTGTCTCACTCTCCGAGGGTGAGACAGTCACACACAGGAGCTCTAAACACCGGTCTCACATACACACACTCATGGAGGCTGCAGCTCACTCACCTGTCCTGTGGGGGGCGCTGCGGCGTGGCTGGGGGGTGGGGGGGGTGCTCAGGTGGTAGGAGAACCTCATGGTGCTGAACTGGCTGGAGAAGGAGGGGGGAGGCGGGGGACAGGGGGGAGGAGGGGGGAGGCTGAGCTCAGAGCTGTGAGGTGGGTTCAGCTGCATCCTGACACCTGCACAGGTACGTCACCTCTGCACCCAGCAGGTCAGAGGTCAGAGGTCACAGCAGGTCGGAGGTCACAGCAGGTCAGAGGTCACAGGAGGTCAAAGGTCACAGCAGGCCTCACTTCATCTTCATGCTTCTCTGAGTCTTTTATTGTGAAGGTCTGGATTCACTTCCTGTTTGTAGAGTTCATCAACAGGTCAAACTTGACCCTGGTCCAGTCTGCATCCTCCCCCCTCCATCCTCCCCCCCTCACCCATCCCTCTCTCTCTCCCTCTCTCAGAAGAGGTGAAGATAGTCTCCTCACTCTCTCTCCCTCCATCCCTCCATCCCTCCATCCCGGGTCGGTCAGCAGAGTCCAGCTCACATGGTTCACAGATAAACCAGACTGATCCCGGGTCAGCTCAGTCCTCCTGCAGAGTCCTGCTCCCTCTCTCAGACTGACTCGGGTCTCCTCAGTCCTCCTGCAGAGTCCTGCTCCCTCACTCAGACTGATCCCGGGTCTCCTCAGTCCTCCTGGAGAGTCCTGCTCCCTCACTCAGACTGATCCGGGTCTCCTCAGTCCTCCTGCAGAGTCCTGCTCCCTCACTCAGACTGATACCACGTCTCCTCAGTCCTCCTGCAGAGTCCTGCTCTCTCACTCAGACTGATCCCGGGTCTCCTCAGTCCTCCTGCAGAGTCCTGCTCCCTCACTCAGACTGATCCGGGTCTCCTCAGTCCTCCTGCAGAGTCCTGCTCCCTCACTCAGTCTGATCCGGATTACCTCAGTCCTCCTGAAGAAGCAGAAATCCAGAATGTGCCGACTCAGCTCCAAACACTCAGAAGTTCAGCTCTTGGCTCCTCTCTATCGCTCTCCTCCTCCTCTTCCTCCTCCTCTTTCTCCTCCTGCTGCTCCTCTCACTCGGTCAGTTTCTCCTCCTCTGCAGACTTCTCTCATTCCTTCCTCTCTCTGAATAAACTCTCAATCGGTCAGTCGGTCGTCTTTCTCTCTCTCTCTCTCTCTCTCTCTCTCTCTCTCTCTCTCTCTCTCTCTCTCTCTCTCTCTCTGTCTCTCAGCAGCTTCAAGCTTTTGTGTGAAAGTCTGATCCGAGCTGCAGACCGACACCACAGCTCCTCCTCCTCCTCCTCCTCCTCTCGTCCAGACATCTGATCCCCCCTCTGTGGTCTGTTTTTCATTTTCTCAGCAGCTGAAATCTGAAGCAGGAAAACTGTGGAGAGAAATTCCAGCAGTGTTTTATTTTCCCCTCCTCTCTCTCTCTCTCTCTCTCTCTTTCTCTCTCTTTTTCCGCTCCTCAGCTCAGCCTTGACTCTTTGACTCCACAGTTTGAACCTGCAGGTTCAGTCTGAGCCAACAGAGGGCGACAACACTCAGTCAGGATCCAGAGAGTTTATAGATCATGGCGTCAGATATATGAGACTGAGAGCATCTCCACACTCTGGACTCTACCTGTCTCACAGGTACAAGAACCCTCTGACCCTCCGTCTGACCCTCCATGTGTATGACCCTCGGTGTGACCCTCGGTGTGTCTGACCCTCGGTGTGTCTGACCCTCGGTGTGTCTGACCCTCGGTGTGACCCTTGGTGTGACCCCCGGTGTGACCCTCTGTGTGTCTGACCCTCGGTGTGACCCTCGGTGTGTCTGACCCTCGGTGTGACCCTCTGTGTGTCTGACCCTCGGTTTGACCCTCTGTGTGTCTGACCCTCGGTGTGACCCTCGGTGTGTCTGACCCTCGGTGTGACCCTCGGTGTGTCTGACACTTCATGTGACCTTCCGTTTGTCTGACCCTCTGTGTGACCCTCGACGTGACCCTCCGTGTGACCCTCTGTGTGACCCTCCGTGTGACCCTCTGTGTGACCCTCCGTGTGTCTGACCCTCCGTGTGACCCTCCGTGTATCTGACCCTCTGTGTGTCTGACACTCGGTGTGACCCTTGGTGTGACCCTCGGTGTCTGACCCTCCGTGACCTTCTGTTTGTCTGACCCGCCGTGTGACCCTCCGCGTGACCCTCTGTGACCCTATATGTGTCTGACCCTCCGTGTGTCTGACCCTCAATGTGTCTGACCCTCCATGTGTCTGACACTCCGTGTGACCCTCCGCGTGACCCTCTGTGACCCTATATGTGTCTGACCCTCAATGTGTCTGACCCTCCGTTTGTCTGACCCTCCATGTGTCTGACCCTCAGTGTGTCTGACCCTCTGTGTGTCTGACCCTCAATGTGTCTGACCCTCCGTGTGTCTGACCCTCCATGTGTCTGACCCTCAGTGTAACCTTTCATGTGTCTGACCCTCAATGTGTCTGACCCTCTGTGTGTCTGACCCTCAATGTGTCTGACCCTCAATGTGTCTGACCCTCAATGTGTCTGACCCTCCGTGTGTCTGACCCTCAATGTGTCTGACCCTCAATGTGTCTGACCCTCAATGTGTCTGACCCTCAATGTGTCTGACCCTCCATTTGTCTGACCCTCCATGTGTCTCAATGTGTCTGACCCTCCATGTGTCTCAATGTGTCTGACCCTCCATGTGTCTCAATGTATCTGACCCTCCATGTGTCTGACCCTCAATGTGTCTGACCCTCCATGTGTCTCAATGTGTCTGACCCTCCATGTGTCTCAATGTGTCTGACCCTCCATGTGTCTGACCCTCAATGTGTCTGACCCTCCATGTGTCTGACCCTCAATGTGTCTGACCCTCCATGTGTCTGACCCTCCATGTGTCTGACCCTCCATGTGTCTCAATGTGTCTGACCCTCCATGTGTCTGACCCTCAATGTGTCTGACCCTCCATGTGTCTGACCCTCAATGTGTCTGACCCTCCATGTGTCTGACCCTCCGTTTGTCTGACCCTCCGTGTGACCGTGTTTCTGAAATGATGGACTCGTCTCTGGTTTTATTTAAACGTCTTTTTATTCACTTTGAGAAAAAACAGTAATCGTTTGATGAAGTGGATCTGAGGATCAGCGCGCGTCCGACCTCCGACTCCTCAGGCTGTAACGAGGCTGACCAATCAGGAGGAGGCGACCATGGTGATGAGGATGATGAAGATAAACACAGAGAGCAGAGGTCAGGTGTGTGTTGTTGTTTGTTTGTTTGTTGAAGACGTCACAACTTCCTGTTTGAAGCTAACGTTAGAGAAATGCTAACGAAACTTCCTGTTTTAACATAAACAAACTTCCTGTCTCACCTGTCCGTCCTCAACCGGCACGCTGTACACCAGAGCAGAGCCACGACCACCACGCACAGACCTCACTGAGGCATTCTGGGTAAAATCTGACCGCAGTGTGACATCACCCGCCGAGCTGTTCACCGTGCTGCTGAGGAAACTGTTCTCATTCCAACCTGAGGGGAGACAGGTGAGACAGGGGAGACAGGTGAGACAGGTACTGTGGTGAGACACAGGTGAGACACAGGTGAGACAGGTGAGCTAGGTACTCTGATGAGACAGGTGCAGACTGAAGAGTCAGAGGTCAGTTAGTGACTGAGCAGTGAGACGGGCACTGACCAGTGAGGGACAGGTGAGACAGGTCAGAGCTGTCTGTGTTCAGACACAGCAGCGTACTCTCCTCCTCCTCTTCTTCTTCTCTTTTTATATCCTTCATCTTCTTCTCTTCCTCTCGTCCTCTTCTGCTCTGTGACCTCCTCTAGAAAGGTTTGATTTCATTGGTCAGAGGCTGTGACATCACAGGAAGTGGTTAAAAACAGTCCTTCAAGACTCACCTTCACATCAGACGGAGTCCTCCTGTGACGCTCGCCCAATCCCTCTGCAGACAGAACAAGACCAACGAATGACATCACAGTGACTACACCCACTTTTTTAGACACAGTCTATAGCCTGACATCACAAGGTTTAGGGCTCAGAGTTTAGGGCTCAGGGTTTAGAGTTTAGGGCTCAGGGTTTAGAGTTTAGGGCTCAGGGTTTAGGGCTCAGGGTTTAGAGTTTAGGGCTCAGGATTTAGGGCTCAGGGTTTAGAGTTTAGGGCTCAGGGTTTAGGGCTCAGGGTTTAGAGTTTAGGGCTCAGGGTTTAGAGTTTAGGGCTCAGGATTTAGGGTTTTGGGCTCAGGGTTTAGAGTTTAGGGCTCAGGATTTAGAGTTTAGGGCTCAGGGTTTAGAGTTTAGGGCTTAAGATTTAGAGCTAATGGTTTATGATTTAGGGCTCAGGGTTTAGGGTTTAGAGTTTAGGGCTTAGAGTTCAGGGCTTAGAGTTTAGGGCACAGGGTTTAGTGTTTAGAGTTTAGGGCTCAGGGTTTAGTGTTTAGAGTTAAGGGCTCAGGGTTTAGGGTTTAGAGTTTAGGGCTTAGAATTTAGGGCTTAGGGTTTAGAGTTTAGGGCTCAGGGTTTAGGGTTTAGAGTTTAGGGCTTAGAGTTCAGGGCTTAGAGTTTAGGGCACAGGGTTTAGTGTTTAGAGTTTAGGGCTCAGGGTTTAGGGTTTAGAGTTTAGGGCTTAGAATTTAGGGCTTAGGGTTTAGAGTTTAGGGCTCAGGGTTAAGGGTTTAGAGTTCAGGGCTTAGGCTTCAGAGTTTAGGGCTCAGGGTTTATGGCTCAGGGTTCATGGCTAAGGGTTTAGAGTTTAGGGCTCAGGGTTTAAGGTTTTGGGTTTAGGGCTCAGGACTTAGGGTTTGGGGCTCAGGGTTAAGGTCTCAGGACTAAGGACTCACGGTTTAGGGCTCAGGGTTAAGGTCTCAGGACTTAGGGCACATGTTTTAGATCTCATTACTTAGGGATCAGGATTTTGGGAGCACTTGTTAGCAGGCTCTCTGGACTCACCAGCGTGCTGCAGCGCCTCCTGCAGGCTCTTCTGAGTCTCTCTGAGCACCTGTAGACTCTGCTGAACCGGGTCCCTGTACCTAACACACACACACAGCAGAACACACACTCCAACACACACCATGACCCTCCTACACACACTCACATACACACTGACCAGCTCCTACACATACACATACACACACACACACACACACACACACACACACACACACACACACACACACAAATCAATCAATCAATCTGACAGACATTAGCCTTAGCATCAGCATGTTAGCTTAGCTCACCATGTGTGTGTGTTGAGGATTATCAGAGTCTAGAACAAACTGATAGATCTTCCTCTCCAGGTAGAAATTTAAACACACCAAACTCAACAGGATCAACCTACACACACACACACACACACACACACACACACACACACACACACACAAATGATTAATTATTAAGTAAAGCAAGATGGAGTCTGTAGGGATTACCTGTAATGTGTCTGTAGTGGAGTGACTGACTGTGGGTGGAGTAACCTGACTGTGGGTGGAGTAACCTGACTGTGGGTGGAGTTACTTGACTATGGGTGGAGTTACCTGACTGTAGGAGGAGTTACCTGTCTGTGGGTGGAGTTACCTGACTGTAGGTGGAGTTACCTGACTGTAGGTGGAATGACCTGACTGTAGGTGTAGTTACCTGGCTCTGGAGGACCGCTGGGTGGAGGTAAGCAGGAAGGCGGTGCAGAGAGCAGCAGCGTTGTAGCAGCAGGAGCTCAGACTGTGAGCCTCCATCAGCAGGAAGCTCTGCAGGAAGGAAACTCTGTTAAAGAGCTCAGACAGCGCCACCTGCTGCTCCCTGGAGGCACTGTTGAGCTCAGAGAACACCGCCCTCAGACCTGCAGGGGACAGGTGAGAGACAGGCAACAGGGACACATGAAGGGGGAGGGGGGAGACAGATAGACAGGTAACATCAGACCTTCAAGGATATAACAGGCACTGAACCATTGTGTGTCCACAAGGGGGGGGGGCGAGTAAACAAACGTGTCTAAGTTACCCTGGGTAGAGTCTGTCAGGATGTATGTGAGTATGTTACCCTGGGTACAGTCTGTCAGGATGTATGCGAGTATGTCACCCTGGGTAGAGTCTGTCAGGATGTATGTGAGTATGTTACCCTGGGTAGAGTCTGTCAGGATGTATGTGAGTATGTTACCCTGGGTAGAGTCTGTCAGGATGTATGTGAGTATGTTACCCTGGATACAGTCTGTCAGGATGTATGCGAGTATGTCACCTTGGGTAGAGTCTGTCAGGATGTATGCGAGTATGTCACCCTGGGTAGAGTCTGTCAGGATGTATGTGAGTATGTTACCCTGGGTACAGTCTGTCAGGATGTATGTGAGTATGTTACCCTGGGTAGAGTCTGTCAGGATGTATGTGAGTATGTTACCCTGGGTACAGTCTGTCAGGATGTATGTGAGTATGTTACCCTGGGTACAGTCTGTCAGGATGTATGCGAGTATGTTACCCTGGGTAGAGTCTGTCAGGATGTATGTGAGTATGTTACCCTGGGTAGAGTCTGTCAGGATGTATGTTAGTATGTTACCCTGGGTACAGTCTGTCAGGATGTATGTGAGTATGTTACCCTGGGTAGAGTCTGTCAGGATGTATGTGAGTATGTTACCCTGGGTTGAGTATGTTACCCTGGGTAGAGTCTGTCAGGATGTATGTGAGTATGTTACCCTGGGTAGAGTCTGTCAGGATGTATGTTAGTATGTTACCCTGGGTACAGTCTGTCAGGATGTATGTGAGTATGTTACCCTGGGTAGAGTCTGTCAGGATGTATGTGAGTATGTCACCCTGGGTAGAGTCTGTCAGAATGTATGTGAGTATGTCACCCTGGGTAGAGTCTGTCAGGATGTATGTGAGTATGTCACCCTGGGTAGAGTCTGTCAGGATGTATGTGAGTATGTCTCCCTGGGTAGAGTCTGTCAGGATGTATGTGAGTATGTCACCCTGGGTAGAGTCTGTCAGGATGTATGTGAGTATGTTACCCTGGGTAGAGTCTGTC
>NW_023260023.1:51325-93825 GCF_009762535.1 Notolabrus celidotus | reverse complement strand
GTCACACCTGCTCAGGTGTGTGGTCTGAGTGGATGTGCTGCAGGATTTCTGCCACTAGATGGAGCCCTCTGAACTTCTGGGACTAAATAACCATGTTCAGATAAAGTCCCAGAAGCTGCAGTTCCTCCAGTGTCCACTAGTGAGCGTCCTGCGGGTGAGTCCGTCCCCACAGAGCCCCGTGTTAACGTGAGCTCTCTCAGGGCGAGTTATCCTCATGTGAGCGTGAGATGTCTTCATCATCAGGCACGACGTGATGATCTTGTTGAAGATCAATAAAAGTTACTTTAGGGACGCTGTTCGGAGTGATTCTTAAATAACTTTCCCCGTGTCCTCGCTCGGCTTGAAGTGAGGCCGCCACCAAAACTGCTCCCCCTGGTGGCTGGCTGCAGTACAGGTCAAACTCTGTCTCTGGTCAAACTTTAAAAAACGTGTTTTTACTTCCTGTTTACTTTGATTGACAGCTGCCGTAGAGAGAAACTCCGTAGGACCTCGCTGTAGGGCGGAGCTTGTTACCGTGGAAACACAAATTCCCTACTCCGCAGACTCTGGCTGCAGAAAATTTACAAGATGGCAGCGTTCTGGAACGGGATATTTAGGCTTCAAGACCGTACAACGGGAAAAGGCGAAGCGACGCTGTCCGTTATATACACAGACCATGGACTCGCCCCTCGTCCCGCTCGTCCCGCTCCAGGTCAAAGAAGACCTCCTTTGGGCGGTCAGGGGCTGTGAACGTTTCTCACACGAGAACTTGGTCCCCTTAATGATATTTATAAGATCCAAACTAGAGTCCTAAAGAAGACTCGTTCCCACGGGACGAAACCTGTCCTATAAATCCAGACTGTTGGGACTTTGGGGGTCTGGACGTCTACCTCACCGAGCTCAGCAGCATCACGTTATTGTCAAATGTGAGGACGTGTTGGCGGCCATCTTTAAAGGCACTAATTCAGTAAAGTCTCCGGTGGGGGGCGTATGGGGGGTAGGAACCAGGTCTAAGGGGTTGGAGTTCTGGAGGTTTTCCTTCGTGCTGTTCACTGAAAGCTTCATTCTCATTCCATCCTCTCTGTCCTCCGTCAAGCTCAGACCTGAACCCTCAGACCTGAACCCTCAGGCCTGAACCCTCAAACCTTACGCGCGTTCCCTGCTCAGACCTGAACCCTCAGACTTGAAGCTAGTTCCCTGCTCAGACCTGAACTCTCAGACTTGAAGCTAGTTCCCTGCTCAGACCTGAACCCTCAGACTTGAAGCGAGTTCCCTGCTCAGACCTGAACCCTCAGACTTGAAGTTCCCTGCTCAGACCTGAACCCTCAGACTTGAAGTTCCCTGCTCAGACCTGAACCCTCAGGCTTGTAGTTCCCTGCTCAGACCTGAACCCTCAGACGTGAACCCTCAGACCTGAACCCTCAGACCTGAACCCTCAGACTTGAAGCTAGTTCCCTGCTCAGACCTGAACCCTCAGACTTGAAGTTCCCTGCTCAGACCTGAACCCTCAGACCTGACGCGCGTTCCCTACTCAGACCTGAACCCTCAGACTTGAAGCTAGTTCCCTGCTCAGACCTGAACCCTCAGAATTGAAGTTCCCTGCTCAGACCTGAACCCTCAGAATTGAAGTTTCCTGCTCAGACCTGAACCCTCAGACTTGAAGTTCACTGCTCAGACCTGAACGATCAGACTTGAAGTTCACTGCTCAGACCTGAACCCTCAGAATTGAAGTTCCCTGCTCAGACCTGAACCCTCAGACTTGAAGTTCCCTGCTCAGACCTGAACCCTCAGACTTGAAGTTCACTGCTCAGACCTGAACCCTCAGACTTGAAGCTAGTTCCCTGCTCAGACCTGAACCCTCAGACCTGAACCCTCAGGCCTGAACCCTCAAACCTTACGCGCGTTCCCTGCTCAGACCTGAACCCTCAGACTTGAAGCTAGTTCCCTGCTAAGATCTGAACCCTCAGACCTGAACCCTCAGACTTGAAGCTAGTTCCCTGCTCAGACCTGAACCCTCAGACTTGAAGCTAGTTCCCTGCTCAGACCTGAACCCTCAGACTTGAAGTGAGTTCCCTGCTCAGACCTGAACCCTCAGACTTGAAGTTCCCTGCTCAGACCTGAACCCTCAGACTTGTAGTTCCCTGCTCAGACCTGAACCCTCAGACTTGAAGTTCCCTGCTCAGACCTGAACCCTCAGGCTTGTAGTTCCCTGCTCAGACCTGAACCTTCAGACCTGAACCCTCAGACCTGAACCCTCAGACTTGAAGCTAGTTCCCTGCTCAGACCTGAACCCTCAGACTTGAAGTTCCCTGCTCAGACCTGAACCCTCAGAATTGAAGTTCCCTGCTCAGACCTGAACCCTGAGAATTGAAGTTCCCTGCTCAGACCTGAACCCTCAGAATTGAAGTTTCCTGCTCAGACCTGAACCCTCAGACTTGAAGTTCACTGCTCAGACCTGAACCCTCAGACTTGAAGTTCTCTGCTCAGACCTGAACGATCAGACTTGAAGTTCACTGCTCAGACCTGAACCCTCAGAATTGAAGTTCCCTGCTCAGACCTGAACCCTCAGACTTGAAGTTCACTGCTCAGACCTGAACCCTCAGAATTGAAGTTCCCTGCTCAGACCTGAACCCTCAGACTTGAAGTTCACTGCTCAGACCTGAACCCTCAGACTTGAAGTTCCCTGCTCAGTGTTGTATTTTTGACTCCAGCACGTGACTCCACATGAAGCTGAACCGGACCTCCATCAGGGTTCTGCTCAGCGTCTTTCTCACGTCGCCAACATGGCCGACAGTGAACCCCAGCAGGGCGGACCTCTGCGTACATGCTGCCCCGGTTGAAGGCCTACAGGGCGTCTGAGCGACATGCAGGCGGTTGATTGTACAAACTGGAGTGCAAACTGTTCCAGACATTCAACACGAAGACGGTAAAAACGACTCCATCTCCCACTCACTCACTAAAATGGAAACAAAGCTACGGTAACGAGGGTTTGTTGAGATTAAAGCGCTTCCTTTGGAAACAGATTCAATGAAGGCCGTGTGGAAGAATCTCTATCATGGAAGAACATTTCTCTCTTCATCTGAAGGATCGGAGGACCCATCGAGCAGCACTTGAACTCTTCTTATCAAACAGCAGACTGCTCTGTTTAGTGTCTGATAAGGAGGATCAAGAACTCCTGGAGAGGTCCAAATACTCCACAGAGTGGGTCAACACTCCCTTCAGATGAGGTCTGTGCAGAGTCGGGGATTCGTACTCGTGCATCAGATGAGCTACCTCTAGGGGGCAGTCTGGAAGAGGGTGGAAACGTAACAGAGCCCTTTCCGATCTCCTCGGGCTTCATGGACGATGGAAACAAAGCGTGAGATTTCTAAGAAACCAGTTTAAGGTGCAAACCGCCGCCTCACATCTCCTCCGAGGCTTTCAGTAACGGACTACTTTCAGTAAGGGACTATCAGCGGGTGAGAAACTGTCAGTAAGAGCAGGACATTAAATAAGGGACCGTCAGTCAGCAGCACAACAATAATAAGGGACTGTCAGTCAATAATATCAGAGTTTAAAGCTGTAACAGAGACAGAACAATAAACTATCAAAATACAAATAAAAAAGGAGGTTATATTCCGGAAGCAACGATTCGTTCAGAGTAATGTGTTGTTAAGCGTTGGTTTTTAGTTCCAAACTACTCCCCCCCCTCCCTATGGAGACTAGCGGGACACAACAGCTGCCTTTTTGATTATATTTACACACACACACACACTTGTTTATCGGTTTTCCTTTTTGTTTGTTTTTCCTAGAAAAAGACACCGTCCAGTCTCGTCTCCAGCGGTCCCTCAGTTCCATGCTGGGTCTCAGATCCAGGACTTTATAGAGTCTTCAGACAGAATAAGACAAGAAGCTGCAACAGTCCGACCAGCTTTGTGTACCTTCACTTCTATCCGAAAACAGTGTAAAATCATTGAACCTCCTCACAACCCAGTCCCCTCCTCTTCCCCGGGTGCTGACTCAGTCCATCAGTCTGCCGATCAGTCAGCCTGTTCTAGTCCTACAGATCAGCTGACTCGCTCGCTGACGACAGTCCGCGACTCCACGGTTTCTTCTCGGCTGGGGCAGGGGACGGCGGACTGGGGGACAATGTCTCTGAGCTCCCTTCCCTCGCCTGCTGCCTCTGGCTCTGCCCGGAGCCTAGCCCTACTCTCTGCCCCAGGGACAAGACCGCCCCCGGCCCCGGCCACTGCTGGAGATCCAGAAGGCATGGACCTTGGGGTGTTGTTTGACCCCCTTTCACCTGCTACGACCTCCCTACTTTCTGATGCTACCACCAGCTCCCCTCTCCCCTGGGCCCTGACGCCTTCCAGGGCGGCCTCTCGATTTGGCAGCAGGCTCCCTCGACCAGGCCGTGATGTGCTCAGATCTTGGGGCTGCTCACTCTGGTTCTGCAAAAGAGGGACCAGGTTGGTCCTGGATAGGCTGGGAGATGGGCGGTGGGATGAAATGTGCTGCAGGCTGGGCCTGGTAAGTTGAGAGGGCTGTAGCGATCGGGGGCGCGGCTGAATTTGAATACGCTGAAAGTGTGGTTGTGCTTGGGACTGGGGTTGGGACTGTGATGGTCTCGGCTGGGAAGATGACTGTCTGGATTGGGGTCTGTATTGAGTCTGGGGTTGATGTTGTTGAAGGTGTCTTGTCTGCGGTTGGGACTGCACCTGATGCCTGGGTTGCAGGTGAGGTTGAGGCTGGGCAGGGGTTCTGGACTGGGCTTCAGGCTGAGTTTGGGCAGGAGTTCGGGATTGCATTTGAGGCGGGAGTTGGCCTGGGATTCTGGATAGAGATTGAGTCTGCTGTTGGGTCCTGGCTTGGGGTTGAGGCTGAAGTTGGGTCCTGGCTTGGAGTTGAGACTGAAATTGGGCTTGGGTCCTAGACTGAGGTTGAGTTGGAAGTTGGGTTGGGGTCCTGGACTGGGGTTGAGTCTGAAGTTGAGTCCTGGCTTGGTGTTGAGGCTGAAGTTGGGCTTGGGTCCTAGACTGAGGTTGAGTTTGCTGTTGGGTTCTGGCTTGGGGTTGAGTCTGAAGTTGGGTCCTAGACTGGAGTTGAGTCTGAAGTTGGGTTCTGGCTTGGGGTTGAGTCTGAATTTGGGCTGGGGGCCTAGACTGGGGTTGAGTCTGAATTTGGGCTGGGGTTCTGGACTGGGGTTGAGTCTGAATTTGGGCTGGGGTTCTGGACTGCGGTTGAGTCTGAATTTGGGCTGGGGTTCTGGACTGCGGTTGAGGCTGAATTTGGGCTGGGGTTCTGGACTGCGGTTGAGGCTGAAGTGACTGTCGGATCTCCAGTTGAGATTGTTTGAGCTGGGGTTGGGTTTGGGATGGATGCCTGTGCTGGGTCTGGGTCTGGAGTGCTGTGGGGAACTGGGTTTGCAGATGTGGGTGCCTTGTTTGGGGCGGATGAACCTGCAGGGTTGATGTGGACTGAGGAGGGTGTGGCTGAGATGGAGCATGCTGAGCCTGGATCTGGGTTTGGTGCTGAGCTGGGGAGTGGGCCGGCTTTGACTGGGCTTTCTGGGGGGATGACTGGGTCTGACCCTGGGACTGGGACAGGGGCCTTGGCTGGGGCGGGTCATGCCTGGTAGGAGAGGGCTGGGGTGCTGAGTACCGAGACTGGGCCTGGGGCTGGGAGGGTGACTGGTTCTGGGGATGCTGAAGGGAACGGGGTTGGATGAGGTGGCGTGGTTGAGAGGGGGCATGTCGTCGGGATTCGGGTGAGGACTGAGTCGCAGACTTGGACTGTGGATTGGGAGGTGTTTGCTGGGAGTGCTGGGGGCTGAGCTGAGGCCCTGTCTGGGGCTCAGCTTCAGGCTTGGACTGGTTCGAGGGTTCTGAAGGTCCAGAGGGTGCAGAGGGTGCAGAGGGTCCAGAGGGTCCAGAGGGTCCAGAGGGTCCAGAGGCTGGAGGGAGAGGAGGCTGATCCTCTGAGGAAGCAGAGGAATGTTGGTGGCGATGATGGTGGTGATGGTGGTGGTGGTGATGATGGTGCTTGTGGGGCGGTCTGTCCTTCCTTTTGTGTCTCTTTGACGGGCTAATGCTACTGCTGCTGCTGCTACTCCGTCCTCCTCCACCTTCTGCTCCCTTATCGCCTACATCTTCCTCCGCTTCCTCTCCTCGTCCTCCCTCTGCGGTTGCTGTTCCTGTCTTCTCCTTGTGCTTCCTCCCTTTATGTGTCTTGTGTCCATGTGATTCGTCTGACGCCGTGGGGTGTGTCTGTGACTGGCTCTGCTCAGAGGGGGCGGGCTTAGTCTCTGAGGTAGGAACACCCTCCCCTTTGTCTCCCTCCCCCTCCGCAGTGACCATTCTTTCACTCTCCACTGTAGGAGCAGTGGGAGTCTGGACACTCTCCCTCTCTTCCACTGTCTCTCTTGTTTTGCGTTTCTTGATTGGCAGGGCGGTTTCCTGGACCACAGGTTTGGTGGAAGACTCCTTGGCTGCTCTCCGTTTGGCCTCTGCAGCTAAGATGGCGGCTGCAGCGTAGCTTCCGGCGGCAGAGCTACCGGCGGTCGATGCTGAGGAGGTGGATGCTGTGGCAACAGGTGATGCCACTGAGGCCGAGGTTGGTTTCCTGCCTCGTTTCTTGGGGGCGGTCTGTGGTGGCACTGGAACTTCCTGTTCTGATTTCCTCTTTCTGCCAGGACGAGACTTGGGCACGAGGGCAGGCGACACCACCTAGAGGGGAATCACCACAACAACAGGTTAAAGCCGGCATCGTTACTGGATTTAGAAAATACTTAGAACACCAGATCCTGCTCTGAAGAAAGTCCCTGCTGCATCACCTGGATGTGGTCCCAGTGTGAGGACTTCACCTACATCTCCACAGTTCAGTCCTACAATATCAGCTCTAGTTCAACATGCTACGGTCCCAAAAACCCGGGGTCTGGTCTAGGCACTACTGTGGGATGCTCACCTGAATTAGCCGCCGATGAGGAGACGGACAACTTGAAATGGCTGACCTCAAACCCCGGACCTGAAGGTTCCAGGTATGCATGAAGTTCATTTTATTTAATGAAATATTGGCCTCTCACATTCTTAAGAGATAAAGGGCAGCAGAAAGGGGGACACTGGTTGGGCGGTCCCAGCATGCATGCAAGGCCAGCAGGGGCCCTCTTCACCATTTTCACCAGTTTACATGGAGACAGATAGGGGGGCTTTAACGAGAGACCCCCTCTGGAACCTGGTTTCAAAAGTTAGCATTTTCAGACCCCCCCCCCCACAGGGCTACAACCGTGTAGAGGACGGTCCAGAATACGACAGTTTTAAGAGAGAGCCCCTGACTGAGATGACCCTCCTCCTCTTCCTGCTGGGATCTGGGACCTTTATCTCTTTCTACCCCTGATCTGAACCTTCCCCGCAGAGGACTGTACGACAGACTGATGGTACCTTTGAGGCAGTGGAGGTGGAGCCGGTGGAGGGCTCTGCCTTGCTGAAGGGCATCTTGACCAGCAGTTTGCCCGGGGTTTTCTCGACCACGCGTTTCATGGCTACACCCTCCGTGGCCTGACGCATCTTCCCGCTGCCTGCAGAAACAACAGGAAGCACATCAAAACCAAACTGAAGGAGCGACACACTCACAGGCTTTCATCTCCCCGCTTCATTTATAACTTCAGGTGATGACTTCGTGTAAGAACTCGAGTACCTTTGGGCCGACCACGGCCTCGACCTGATGGTTTTACCACCTTTGGTTTCTTTGGGGGACGCTTTTCGCGGCGGGAGGGGCTTCCACGTCCGGTGACAGTGAAATCAAAATCGTTGGGGTCAGTAGTCGTGTCACCCACCTTCTGGAAATAGGCGATGAGTTCCACCTTGGAACGAAAAGCCTTTCCCTCCGAGCTGAACAGTAAAACAGAATAAGTTACCCTCCCTGAGGAGATAAGAGACAAAGCCACGGCGGTGGGCGTGGCTTACTTGATCAGGTAAACATCAAATTTCCCCGCCGAGCGTCCGGACTTCCTCTGTTTGAGTTTGCGAGTCCAGCCTTCAGGCAGTGAGGGGTCATCGTACAGCGGCCCACGGTCCCGGATGATGGAGCGCCGCTGCCTGGGAGAACCTGCTGACTCACTGTCGGCCATAGACTCTGACCCCGCCTCCTCTGAGGGGCCGGCCTGTGGCTCTGACACCTGCAGGAGGAGACCACAGGGAACCAGCTTCATATACATGTTTGCTTTGGGAGATGTCTCTTTGGGAGACCCGGTCCACATGGGACTGGACTCTAAACACGTCTCACCTGTGCCTCCAGTTGTGGCTGTCGTGCAGCTGATGTGGGCGTGGCCGTGGATTCAGCCCCCAGGTCGGCATGACGGCGCTCTCTGCGACCCTTCTTGGTCTTACTGTGGGACCTGTCTCTCTCTCTGCTGGGAGAGCGAGGGTTGACAGGCCCCTCCCCTCCCTCCTGACCCTCCTCCCTGAGGAGAAAGGATGACATCACGTTACTGTCACATCACTGATGACATCATGCCTGTTACTGTCACATCACTGATGACATCATGCCTGTTACTGTCACATCACTGATGACATTATGGTAGTGTCACATCACTGATGACATCATAGTAGTGTCACATCACTGATGATATCATGGTAGAGTCACTACTATGATGTCATCAGTGATGTGACACTACTATGATGTCATCAGTAGTAGTGTCACATCACTGATGATATCATGGTAGAGTCACTAATCTGACCCAACAGACTCTCAGTGATTGGTCAGGTTTGAAAGTGGGCGGGGCTTATATCTGAATCGATTTACAGCTCTTTCCTCTCCCGTGAACGACGGATGTCGAACAGAGATGTTGGATATAAACTCCGCCCCTAACCTTCCCTTTAACCCTTCACCTGCTGTTAACAGGTGAGTTGGATATAAACTCCGCCCCTAACTCTCCCTTTAACCCTTCACCTGCTGTTAACATGTGTACATGGCGCTCTGTGCTCTATAGAAGGCGGTTTGAAAACAGCCAATGACTTCACTCTTAAACATGCATGTGGGCGGTGCTTCAGCTCTACTTCCTGTGTGGACTTTGAGAGTCACGCACTGTAAAATCTGATGGCGTCCCTGAACGTACCATCAGGAGGTTTTCAGTCAGTCCCTGTTTTAAACCTGTGATGATGTCACTGAAGGTGTGATGTTATGATTGGTGGATTCTCTGTGCAGGTGTGAGTCTGTGAAGCTCGCTGTCGGAGGATCAGTGATCTGGAGCTTCGGTCTCAGGAAAAAGGAAGTGATGTTTACTACAGCACCATCAGCTGATCCTCTGTTCCTGACTCGTCTCCGAACCTGACCTCTGACCTCTGACCGGTTTATATCGTCTTTATCTGTCTTCTGATTCACTTTTCCTGGAGCATCGTCCCTGATCTGATCCGTCTGCAGCTCATCAGGTAGCTTTAGATTCATGTCTAAGCGTTCAGATCCAGCAGCTGATGGATCAATGACTCTGTAAACATTCACATGGACGTGTTTAAACACATCAACGTTCTGAACGCTCTACTCTTCATGTTCTCCTGAGTCTGAGTACAGATCTGTCCACGCTCCTCACGTCCTTCAGGAGGTTGTTCCTGTTGATCTTTATTTTAAACTTGGCAAGCACGTTGCTCAGGTCTTCTCTGATTGGTTGAACCTGTTTAAATTTGAGAGAACGCAGATTACTCGTCTGTCACCTGACTGAGACAGAGAGGTGTTTCCTCTTCCTCTTCCAAACTGAAGATCAACCACTGAAATCAAACATGGCCGCTGTGCTCAGAGAGACGTTAACCACGAGGACACGACTTCACTCTGAACCTCTCAACTCAACTTCCTGTCGTGTAGTTCAACACGTCAGCAGGCTCAGAGCGAGATAACCACAACTGTTACATCACACACACACACAGCAGGAGGTTGACCTGATGATCTACCTGAGCCTAAAACACCTGAGAACTGAACATCCAGAGTTCCTCTAACCATCAATCCCCTGACAGAGACACACCTGACCCCGGTCCACCTGTCTGAAACCGGTCTCACCTGGATCTGATGGGTTCATGTTATTTCTACCCAGGTGACCTCATGTTTGAGATGATGCGAGGCCTCGACCTGAAGACCTGTGTGTGTGTGTGTGTGTGTGTGTGATGAAGCTGCAGGTGGAGGTGATGATAGGTCTGCCCCCACCCCCACAGTCACAGGTTCGATCCCTGACAGCTGCTGCCTGGCTCAGGGGGTCTGAGGAAGCAGCTGTCGGGGGGTGGGGGTGTGTGGGGGGCATAATGATGTGTGTGTGTGTGTGTGTGTGTGTGTGTGATAAAGCTGCAGGTGGAGCTGATGATGGGTCTGACCCCACCCCCACAGTCACAGGTTCGATTCCTGACAGCTGCTGCCTGGCTCAGGGAGTCTGAGGAAGCAGCTGCTGGGGAGGGGGGGGTTGGTATAATGGTGTGTGTGTGTGTGTGTGTGTGTGTGTGATGAAGCTGCAGGTGGAAGTGGAGGTGATGATGGGTCTGCCCCCCCACAGTCACAGGTTCGATCCCTGACAGCTGCTGCCTGGCTCAGGGAGTCTGAGGAAGCAGCTGCTGGGGAGGGGGGGGGGTATAATGGTGTGTGTGTGTTTGGGTGTGTGTGTGTGTGTGTAGGGGTTAACCCGGGTTACTGAGCCTCACACACACTCTCTCTCCTCCTCAGATAAACACACACTCTGAGTGTTTGCTAACAGCTAGCAGCTTGTAAGCTAGCAGGCTGTGTGACGGAGGCGGGCGGACACAGCTCCGGGGCCCGGGTCTATGAGGTCCGGGGCTCTGAGGCGGGCTCACCGGGCCCGGGTCTCTGAGGCGGACTCGCCGGCCTGACCCCCCTGTGGGGATCTGAGCGGCCCGGCGGGGCGCGGGAAGCGGGCTAGGCTAAAGTCCACAGTTAGCAGTAGTTAGTTGGTGACGTCTTCCCGCTAACCCCGCTCCGCGGAGACGGGCCGCGTCAGAAACAAACGCACTTTGAATAAAACACTCGACAGTAAACGGTCCGCGGCGGCGCGCGGAGCGGCGGCGGCTCTTTAAGGAGGATAAAAGGTAAAAGCTCACTTACAGTCTCTCCTCTCCGCTCTCCACGGCGGCCATTTTTATTTAAATAAATAATTTTATATTAAAAAAAAGCCTCCAAACATCTCTGCTCCCTCCTGCTGCACCCCGCCCCCTCACACTCCATTTCCATCCGTCAGTCAGCAAACACCGCGAGATCTGCGGGGGGACGAGCCCAGCAGCGCAGGGGGCGGCGAAGTCTCGCGAGATGTGAACACAGCTGTGACGTTCAGGACACACTGTTAAAAGTGATGCCGCGCGCTGAAGCTTTATTACAAACAACAACAAACAATAACAAACATAAAAACACAAACACATCAGACACTCTCATTTATTCAAACACTGATTCAAACTTTATTTAAAGCTGCTGTTGGTAACAACCTCCGGTCTCAAAATATGAAGTGTTAGAAACTGCAGTTCATCGAGTGTCCACTAGAGGCTGGCTGAAGAGACACAGGAAACCACATACACACCCATTCAAAGAGACTTTAAATAAACATGTTTACAGCCTGGTTCAAAAATCAGCTTGGCTCTATGTAGTTAATCTCTCCTTGGATCCACAATCTCCCGGGACCTGAGGTGGACCTCCCACATAGACACAATCAGAAAAAAGGCCCAGCAGAGGATGTACTTCCTGCGTCAGCTCAGGAAGTTCAACCTGCCCCAGGAGCTGCTGATCATGTTCTTCACCTCCATCATCCAGTCTGTTCTGTGCACATCCATCACTGTCTGGTTTGGATCTGCAACCAAACTAGACAAACACAGACTGCAGCGGACTATAAGGACTGCAGAAAAATCATGAGTGTCGACCTGCCCCCCATCCAGGACTTGTACCAGTCCCGAACTAGGAAACGGGCAGGTAGCATCACCGCTGACCCCTCACACTCCATTTCCATCTGTCAGTCAGAAAACACCGCGAGATCTGCGGGGGGACGAGGCCAGCAGCGCAGGGGGCGGCGAAGTCTCGCGAGATGTGAACACAGCTGTGACGTTCAGGACACACCGTTAAAAGTGATGCCACGCGCTGAAGCTTTATTACAAACAACAACAAACAATAACAAACAACAAAAATTAAAACACAAACACATCAGACACTCTCATTTATTCAAACACTGATTCAAACTTTATTTAAAGCTGCAGTCGGTAACAACCTCCGGTCTCAAAATATGAAGTGTTAGAAACTGCAGTTCATTGAGTGTCCACTAGAGGCTGGCTGCAGAGACACAGGAAACCACATACACACCCATTCAAAGAGACTTTAAATAAACATGTTTACAGCCTGGTTCAAAAATCAGCTTGGCTCTATGTAGTTAATCTTTCTATCGGCACACACTGTAGAAGAAGAGGAAACATACTTTATTAATCCCCAGGGGGGGGGAATTACATTTTTTCCACTCGTGTTATTTTTCGGTCATGCTACACGCACAGCTTTATGGTATATACATACAATCATGCACACACACACACATGCAGTGGACATGCACTTTGGGAAAGATGTCAGAGTGAGGATGCTGCCATCAACCAGCGCACCCCAAGCAGTTGGAGGTTCAGTGCCTTGCTCAAGGGCACCTCGACAGTGCCCAGGCACTGTACGGGGGGTGATTTTATTTCTGACGTGACAGTTCAGAAAATATTAAGATTACAAGTTTTTGCCCAAATAAGGACATGACTGATGTGACATAGCTGTTGGCTAAGAGGCTCAAACTCCGCCTCTATACGTCACACTCTGCCTGGTTGAGTTCTGCATTTACAATATGGCTGCCGCCGTGGACTGGCTTCAAAACAGCGCTCAGGAACAGATGGGTGACGTCATGGAGACAACGTCCGTTATTTTAACAGGATATGGTTGGTAGCAGGGGTGCATCTCGCTCGGCTGGAAGTTAAGCTTTCAGGAGTGTGTCTGCCCCCTGGTGGCTGGCTGCAGTATAGGTCAAAAAATCTGGGAGTGTCTCTGTGGGAGTGTCTCTGAGGGAGTGTCTCTGATGGAGTTTCTCTGTGGGAGTGTCTCTGTGGGAGTGTCTCTGTGGTAGTGACTCTGTGGGAGAGTCTCTGTGGGAGAGTCTCTGTGGGAGTGTCTCTGAGGGAGAGTCTCTGTGGGAGAGTCTCTGTGGGAGTGTCTCTGTGGGAGTGTCTCTGAGGAAGTGTCTCTGAGGGAGTGTCTCTGTGGGAGTGTCTCTGAGGGAGTGTCTCTGTGGGAGTGTCTCTGTGGGAGTGTCTCTGAGGGAGTGTCTCTGAGGGAGTGTCAGTGAGGGAGTGTCTCTGAGGGAGAGTCTCTGAGGGAGTGTCTCTGTGGGAGAGTCTCTGTGGGAGTGACTCTGTGGGAGTGTCTCTGTGGGAGTGTCTCTGTGGGAGTGTCTCTGAGGGAGTGTCTCTGTGGGAGAGTCTCTGTGGGAGAGTCTCTGTGGGAGTGTCTCTGTGGGAGAGTCTCTGTGGGAGTGTCTCTGTGGGAGAGTCTCTGTGGGAGTGACTCTGTGGGAGAGTCTCTGTGTGAGAGTCTCTGTGGGAGAATCCTTCTCCAGAGGAGCTCAGGGGACAGACTGTCAGGCTGAGGACCCTTCTTTGAGGTACCCAGGTCAGGTCTGATCAGGTGCAGGTGTTGCTCCTGCAGGTCACACCAGTATTATGAAGATCTCAGGGTGTCCTCAGAGCACCTGCAGTAAGCTGCTGCACCAGCAGGGGGCAACAGAGACTGAAGTATCTTGAACTGGTCTAAACGAGGATCTTTACGGTCATCCTGCTCTCTGTGCAGGTGTTTGTCATGTCCCCACAGCTGGTTCAAGTATGAAGGGAGTAACAATAAAGAGTCTCCACGAGGTCAGACCTTCAAACACTCCTGACCTTGAGGGAGCGAGTACTGGTCCCTGGTCCCTGGTCCCTGGTCCCTGGTCTCTGGTCCCTGGTCCTTGGTCCACGGTCTCTGGACCCTGGTCTCTGGTCCCTGGTGACCAGTCCCTGGTATCCAGTCCCTGGTATCCGGTCCCTCAGTCCCCTCCTGCTGAGGCGAGTCTGGGAGCAGCAGGTCCTAGAAACACCCGGAAGTTGTGTCAGAGGTCAAAGGTCATCTGAGCCCCATCACCACGCCTCACCTGAGGCTGCCATGGAGACACATGGACCTCACAGAGATACATAAACAAACACACTGATGCATTTAGGGACGGCTCAGTAAAACACAGACTCATGAACCCTTCTGTTGGAAAGACACAAACACACACACGCACACACACACACACACACACGCACACACACGCACACGTACACACACACCGCTGCTCAGGTTTTTTCTGATGTTAGAACTTAGTCAGAACGGAAATGAGTCAGTTCAGTCGTCACTCGGTACTTCCCTTCACATTAAATGTCCCTCATTTATTAAACCGACAAAAACATACTCTCACACACACACACACACACACACACACACACACACACACACACACTGACACACACTCACACTGACACACACACACTCACAAACTCACACACACACACACACACACACACACACACACACACACTCACAAGCTCACACACACTGTGTTTGTGTGTGGGTCCCTCTAAGTTTTAAGTCCTGGTTTTTTATCTCTACTTTGGATCAGGGTCTAGTTTGAGGTATTTGTTGTCTGGGACAGGGTCTTATGTGGTTTCTGGGACCGGGGCTTGCTCAGAGCCGGTCTCTGCCCTCCCCTCTCTGTGCAGGAACCTTCAGGCTGAGTCTGATATGAGGTCCTCGAGAGTCCTGACAGCAGACAGGATGGATGTTATAAAGGTGCTCTTATTTTGAAGGATTCCAAACCGGAAGTTCTTAGTGACGCGTTTGGCGGAAGCAGCGGAGGACTGAACTTCTCATTCTGACCCGAGTCCACAAAGTCTGGTAGAGTCGGTCCCGGTGGTCTTGGTCCCGTTGTGACCCGGTCTCTGTTAGCTGTTAGCCTCAATCCGGTAAAGATGGCGGCAGGAGGACCGTTCCTCTACGACCTGCCGGCCTCCGTACTATGCGAGTTCTGCTGGATCATGGACGGACTGTCGGACCTAGACTGGACCCGCTTCGGTGAGTCTAAACCAGAAGAGACCTGAGAGAACCGGGTCAAACAAAACCAAGGAACGGGACTATCTGTCTGTCTGTCTGTCTGTCTGTCTGTCTGTCAGACCCTCTCTACCTGTCTGTCTGTCTGTCTGTCAGACCCTCTCTACCTGTCTGTCTGTCAGACCCTCTCTACCTGTCTGTCTGTCTGTCAGACCCTCTCTACCTGTCTGTCTGTCAGACCCTCTACCTGACTGTCTGTCTGACCCTCTCTGTCTGTCTGTCTGTCAGACCCTCTCTACCTGTCTGTCTGTCTGTCTGACCCTCTACCTGTCTGTCTGTCTGTCTGTCTGTCAGACCCTCTCTACCTGTCTGTCTGTCTGTCTGTCTGACCCTCTACCTGTCTGTCTGTCAGACCCTCTCTACCTGTCTGTCTGTCTGACCCTCTCTACCTGTCTGTCTGTCAGACCCTCTCTACCTGTCTGTCTGTCTGTCAGACCCTCTCTACCTGTCTGTCTGTCAGACCCTCTACCTGACTGTCTGTCAGACCCTCTCTACCTGTCTGTCTGTCTGTCTGTCAGACCCTCTCTACCTGACTGTCTGTCTGTCTGTCTGTCTGTCAGACCCTCTCTACCTGTCTGTCTGTCAGACCCTCTCTACCTGTCTGTCTGTCTGTCAGACCCTCTCTACCTGTCTGTCTGTCAGACCCTCTACCTGACTGTCTGTCTGACCCTCTCTACCTGTCTGTCTGTCAGACCCTCTCTACCTGTCTGTCTGTCTGTCTGTCTGTCTGTCTGTCTGTCAGACCCTCTACCTGTCTGTCTGTCAGACCCTCTACCTGTCTGTCTGTCTGACCCTCTCTACCTGTCTGTCTGTCTGTCTGTCTGTCTGTGTGTCTGTCAGACCCTCTCTACCTGACTGTCTGTCTGACCCTCTCTACCTGTCTGTCTGTCAGACCCTCTCTACCTGTCTGTCTGTCTGTCTTTCTGTCTGACCCTCTCTACCTGTCTGTCTGTCAGACCCTCTCTACCTGTCTGTCTGTCAGAACCTCTCTACCTGTCTATCTGTGAGACCCTCTCTACCTGTCTGTCTGTCAGACCCTTTCTACCTGTCTATCTGTCAGACCCTCTCTACCTGTCTGTCTGTCTGTTTGTCAGACCCTCTCTACCTGTCTGTCTCTCAGACCGCCTCTACCTGACTGTCTGTCTGACCCTCTCTACCTGTCTGTCTGTCTGACCCTCTCTACCTGTCTGTCTGTCTGACCCTCTCTACCTGTCTGTCTGTCTGACAGACCATCTCTACCTGTCTGTCTGTCTGTCTGTCTTCTCTGTCTGTCTGTCTGTCTGTCTGTCTGACCCTCTCCACCGGTCTGTCTGTCTGACAGACCATCTCTACCTGTCTGTCTGTCTGTCTGTCTGTCTGTCTGTCAGACCCTCTCTACCTGTCTGTCTGTCAGACCCTCTCTACCTGTCTGTCTGTTTGTCAGACCCTCTCTACCTATCTGTCTGTCAGACCCTCTCTACCTGTCTGTCAGACCCTCTCTACCTGTCTGTCTGTCAGACCCTCTCTACCTGTCTGTCTGTCAGACCCTCTCTACCTGTCTGTCTGTCAGACCCTTTCTACCTGTCTGTCTGTCAGACCCTCTCTACCTGTCTGTCTGTCAGACCCTCTCTACCTGTCTGTCTGTCTGACCCTCTCTACCTGTCTGTCTGTCAGACCCTCTCTACCTGTCTATCTGACCCTCTTTACCTGTCTGTCTGACCCTCTCTACCTGTCTGTCTCCCTCTCTACCTGTCTGTCAGACCCTCTCTACCTGTCTGTTTGTCTGACCCTCTCTACCTGTCTGTCTGTCTGTCTGTCACACCCTCTCTACCTGTCTGTCTGTCTGTCTGTCTGTCTGTCAGACCCTCTCTACCTGTCTGTCTGTCAGACCCTCTCTACCTGTCTGTCTGTCAGACCCTCTCTACCTGTCTGTCTGTCTGTCAGACCCTCTCTACCTGTCTATCTGTCAGACCCTCTCTACCTGTCTGTCTGTCTGTCTATCTGTCAGACCCTCTCTACCTGTCTGTCTGTCAGACCCTCTCTACCTGTCTGTCTGTCTGTCAGACCCTCTCTACCTGTCTATCTGTCAGACCCTCTTTACCTGTCTGTCTGACCCTCTCTACCTGTCTGTCTCCCTCTCTCGCTCCCCCTCCTCACCTGTCTCCCTCTCTATCTCCCTCTCTCAGCCTCTGAGGTGCTGTGTGATCAGACCTCTCTGCGATTGGCTGAGAGGAGGGAGAGGCGGACCGAGTGGGTGATGAACCAATGGGGGAACAGGAACGGCCGTGTTGAGGAGCTGGTCCACCTGTTGGAGCGTCTGCAGCTGCTCCGCCCTCGTGATGTCATTCAGACCTGTGAGTTCTCTGACCTATAATGACCTCTGACCTCTGACCTTTGACCTTTGACCTCTTTACTGTTATAAGCATCCGTCATGTCAGGATCAGAGTCAGCAGGGGGAAGCAGAGGCCGAACCACACGATGCAGCACGCTCTAATCCACGACCGTGGACCTGACACCGTTACACACCTCCAGGGACTGTGGGGAAGACCCTGGCCTACTTCTGACCCCTGACCTCTGACCGCTGTCCTCTGACTGCTGTCCTCTGACCGCTGTCCTCTGACCACTGATCTCTGACCTCTGTCCTCTGACCTCTGACCTCTGACCTCTCTCCCTCTCTGCAGGGACTTCCAGCCTGAGGTCTTCCTCTTCTCCCCTCCCTCCCGCTTCATCTCTTCCTCAGTTTGACCCTCCTCCAAAACCGTCTCAGGCCCCGCCCACTCAGAGCACCTGCAGGCTGTCAGACGGTAAGACATGAGGAGGAGGTGTGTGTGTGTGTGTGTGTCTGTGTCTGTGTCTGTGTCTGTGTCTGTGTCTGTGTCTGTCCTCAGATGTGTGTGTGTCCTCAGGTGTGTGTGTGTGTGTCCTCAGGTGTGTGTGTGTCAGGTGTGTGTGTGTCCTCAGTTGTGATTATTAAGGTCATGTTCTCTGTTCAGTCGTTGAAGGAGGAGGAAGACCTCTCCCCAGACCTGCCCCGCCTCCCCCTGACCTGCAGTCTGTCCCCTATCATCCACCCCAGGTAACACACACACACACACACACACACACACACACACACACACACACACACACACACACACACTCTATTGGTTTTATGGATACGATGATGATGATGATGATGATGATGATGATGATGATGACCCCAGGTAACACACACACACACACACACACACACACACACACAAACACACACACACACTCTATTGGTTTTATGGATATGATGATGATGATGATGATGATGATGATGATGATGACGATGGTGATGATGTCGTCTCTCAGCGCCCCCTGGAGGTGCCGTGCGGCGGCGTGATGAGCTGGTCGTATGAAGAGGTGCATGCTGGGACGGAGGGGTTCTCCCCCTCCCTGCAGGTGGGGGAGGGCGGGTTTGGAGTCGTGTACAGAGCGACTCTGAATAAGACGGACTGTGCGGTGAAGAGACTCCGTGAACAGGTCAGCCAATCACAGCACAGATCACAGAGAGGGGGCGTGGTTATATGATGGGGTTCATACTGTGTGAGAACCGTTACGAGCCAATCAGATTTCATGATGAGTTAACGAGCTGCTAACATGATCTGCTGTTACTGCTCACCGCCATCCACGGTAACGAGCTGTGAGCGCCACGCAGGCTGAGAAGTCAACACTTTACATTAACGTTCTTGTTGTTTACGTTCTTCTTGTTGTTGTTTACGTTCTTCTTGTTCTTGTTGTTTACGTTCTTCTTGTTGTTTACGTTCTTTTTGTTGTTGTTTACATTGTTGTTGTTGTTTTTCTTGTTTTTGTTTACGTTCTTGTTGTTTACGTTCTTCTTGTTGATGTTTACGTTCTTCTTGTTGTTTACATTCTTCTTGTTGTTGTTTACGTTCTTCTTGTTGATGTTTATGTTATTCTTGTTGTTTACATTCTTCTTGTTGTTGTTTACGTTCTTCTTGTTGTTGTTTATGTTATTCTTGTTGTTTACATTCTTCTTGTTGTTGTTTACGTTCTTCTTGTTCTTGTTGTTTACGTTCTTCTTGTTGTTTACGTTCTTTTTGTTGTTGTTTACATTGTTGTTGTTGTTTTTCTTGTTTTTGTTTACGTTCTTGTTGTTTACGTTCTTCTTGTTGATGTTTACGTTCTTCTTGTTGTTTACATTCTTCTTGTTGTTGTTTACGTTCTTCTTGTTGATGTTTATGTTATTCTTGTTGTTTACATTCTTCTTGTTGTTGTTTACGTTCTTCTTGTTGTTGTTTATGTTATTCTTGTTGTTTACATTCTTCTTGTTGTTGTTTACATTCTTCTTGTTGATGTTTACGTTCTTCTTGTTGTTTACATTCTTCTTGTTGTTTACGTTCTTCTTGTTGTTTACCTTCTTCTTGTTGTTGTTTACCTTCTTCTTGTTGTTGTTTACCTTCTTCTTGTTGTTGTTTACATTCTTCTTGTTGTTGTTTACATTCTTCTTGTTGTTTACGTTCTTCTTGTTGATGTTTATGTTCTTCTTGTTGTTTACCTTCTTGTTGTTGTTTACATTCTTCTTGTTGATGTTTACGTTCTTGTTGTTTACATTCTTCTTGTTGTTGTTTACATTCTTCTTGTTGTTGTTTACCTTCTTCTTGTTGTTGTTTACGTTCTTGTTGTTTACCTTCTTCTTGTTGTTGTTTACCTTCTTCTTGTTGTTGTTTACCTTCTTCTTGTTGTTGTTTACATTCTTCTTGTTGTTTACGTTCTTGTTTATGTTCTTGTTGTTGTTTACATTTTTGTTTGCAATCTTGTTGTTGTTGTTTACATTCTTGCTGTTTACTTTGTTGTTGTTTACGTTGTTGTTGTTTACGTTGTTGTTGTTGTTGTTTACGTTGTTGTTGTTGTTTACGTTGTTGTTGTTGTTGTTGTAGGGCTGTTTGATGGAGTGGGATCGGCTGAAGGAGAGTTTTCACACTGAGGTGGACAAACTGACCAGGTGAGTGTGTTTGTGTGTGTGTGTCTCTGTGTGTGTGTGTGTGTCTGTGTGTGTTTGTGTGTGTGTTTATATTTCTGTGTGTGTGTGTGTGTGTGTGTGTGTGTGGTAGTGAGCTCAGTGTGTGTTGTGTTTCAGGTTCAGACACCCAAACATCGTTGATCTGCTCGGCTTCAGTGAAGGACCCGAGTGTGTGTGTCTCATCTACACTTACATGGAGAACAGATCTCTGGACGACCAGCTGCACAATGTAACACACACGCACGCACACACACACACACAGAGACACACACACACACACACACACACACACACACACACACACACACACACACACACACACACAAACAGCTGTAGCCCAAAGATTTAAAATGTGTCGTTATTTTTTCCCAAGAGATGATTTATGTGTACAGGTGTATATTAAAGTATATGTGTGTGTGTGTGTGTGTGTGTGTGTGTGTGTGTGTGTGTGTGTGTCTGTGTCTGTGTCTGTGTGTCACAGGAGGCTGGCGCCCTCTCCTGGTCTCAGAGGGTCGGTGTTGTTGAAGGAGCATCAAGAGCTCTGCAGTTCCTTCACTGCCCCCCTGCAGGACATAAACCCCTGATCCACGGGGACGTCAAGAGGTCACTATGACATCACATGACGTCACATGACAACACATGACATCACATGATGTCACACCTCATGGATCTGGTGTGAACGTGAGGCTTACTGTGTGTGTGTGTGTGTGTGTGTGTGTGTGTGTGTGTGTGTGTGTGTGTGTGTGTGTGTGTGTGTGTGTGTGTGTGTGTGTGTTTGTGTGTGTGTGTGCAGCTCAAACATTCTGTTGGACCGGTACCTGGAGGCGAAGCTGGCAGACTTTGGTGTGGCCCGGTTTGCGAGTCCCAGCTGGTCGGGCCGCTCTGCGTCTCAGACCACGTCTATTGGGAAGACGGAGACGATTCGGGGGACGGTGGCGTACCTGCCTGATGAGTACCTGAGGAACGGTCAGCTGGGCACCGCCGTGGACGTGTTCAGCTTTGGAGTGGTGAGACGCTGCAGGGGCTGATGGGTAATGTAGTCTGTGAGGCGGGCCGGCTGTGACGCGTGTTTTGTTTCAGGTTCTACTGGAGATCCTCACGGGACGACGAGCGCTGGAGAGAGACACCAAGTCAGGAGGAGACAGATACCTGGTCAGGACACACACACACACACACACACACACACACACACACACACACACTGATTTTAAGTGATAGTTGGTCTATCGTCCTGTTTGAGGTTCTGGTTCTGATTCTGGTTCTGGTTCTGCAGAAGGACCTGGTTGAGGACAGTCCAGATGGTGTGTGTGCAGCAGCTTTTAGGCAACAGCTGGACCACCGGCTGACCTCAGGTCAGTGTGTGTGTGTGTGTGTGTGTGTGTGTGTGTGTCTGTCTGTCTGTCTGTCTGTCTGTCTGTCTGTCTGTGTTACATCTGGTATCTAATGCTGTGTGTGTGTGTGTGTGTGTGTGTGTGTGTGTGTGTGTGTGTGTGTGTGTGTGTCTCTACGTGTGTGTGTGTGTGTTCCATCTGGTATCTAACACTCTGTGTGTGTGTGTGTGTGTGTGTGTGTGTGTGTGTGTGTGTGTGTGTGTGTGTGTGTGTAGGGGGCGCTGCAGATCCTATTGGCTGTGTGGAGGTCTGGGCTCTGGCCTGCAGTTGTCTGAACAGGAACAGGAAGAGGAGACCGTCCATGGTTCAGGTGAGCTCAGATCAGACGGGTTCTGAGGAGGATCTGGACCTCATGCAGGGGCGCTGCGGGGCTCCTGTCCTGATCCTGGTCTGATCCACGTGTCCCTGTTCTCCTCTCAGGTGTGCGACGAACTGCAGGAAATCCACAGGCGTGTGAGGAGGACAGACTCCGCCTCCTCCCCCCTACGTCACCCTCCTCCCCCTCACCTTCAGCCCCACTCCTCCCACCTCCACCGACGCCCCCGTCCTCAGGACTACAGTGTGGAGGTGCTGTCCCAACAGATGTCCAAACTGGGACCACTGGAGGACACCTACCAGCCCTGCATGTCCTCCTCCTCCTCCTCCTCTTTCTCCTCTTCCTCCTCTTCCTCCTCCTCCCTTGCCCCTCCTGACCCCTTACACTCCTCCTCCTCCCTCCCCCTCTCCTCCTCCTCCCTCCCCCCCTGCTCTTCGTCTTTCATCGGTCCGTGTGAAACCGACGAGAGTCGAGGTTTCTCCCAGTACAACCTTCAGTCCCAGTGCAGATCTAACGGGTCCAGCTCAGGGTCTCTGCCTCTACACACCAGAGACCAGTTCCTCAGTCCAGCCGGGCCCTCAGAGTCCCAGTTCACTCAGCCCTCTGTCCCCACTGAGGACCAGTACAACTTCCCTCCCCTACCTGGCAGCACCTGTGACAGTGCAGGGTCCAGGTTCCTAACAGGACAGCCCCCAGGACCAGAGACCGGAGGACCAACCACCGGGGGGACCACAGCAGGTCTCTACAGTGCCCCAGGAAGCCTCTCTCCTGTGGGGTCCCTGCATTCCTCGTCCTCAGGACCCTCAGGAGCCTCAGGACCCTTAGGTAAGAGAACCCTCAGCTCCGCCTCCTCTCTCACCTGAGACGTTCTCTCAGGATGAGTCATGTGACTCTCAGGTACTCAGGTGAGTCCTCTTCAAACTCTGTGTGTGTGAGCGCTGTGTGAAGTGTGTGTCTTGTGTGTTCAGTGCTCCTGAATCCCAGTAAGCTGCGGCTCCTGCAGAAGAAGACTCTCTACGACGACGGGAAGATCCGGACTCCTGATCTGCTTTCAGACCAAGACCTCTGTACGAACACACACCACACACACACCTATACACACCTGTAACACCTATACACACCTGTAATATCTACACACACCTGTTACACACCTGTAACACCTATACACACCTGTAATATCTACACACACCTGTTACACACCTGTAACATCTACACACACCTGTAACACCTATACACACCTGTAACACCTATACACACCTGTAATATCTATACACACCTGTTACACACCTGTAACACACCTGTAACACCTATACACACCTGTAACATCTACACACACCTGTAACACACCTGTTAAACACCTGTAACCTCTATACACACCTGTAACCTCTATACACACCTGTAACCTCTATACACACCTGTAACCTCTATACACACCTGTAACATCTACACACACCTGTAACCTCTACACACACCTGTAACCTCTATACACACCTGTAACCTCTATACACACCTGTAACCTCTATACACACCTGTAACCTCTATACACACCTGTAACATCTACACACACCTGTAACCTCTATACACACCTGTAACCTCTATACACACCTGTAACGTCTATACACACCTGTAACACACCTGTTACACACCTGTAACCTCTATACACACCTGTAACATCTATACACACCTGTAACACACCTGTTACACACCTGTAACATCTATACACACCTGTAACCTCTATACACACCTGTAACCTCTATACACACCTGTTACACACCTGTAACATGTTTATTACATATCTGATACATCTGTAATTTATTTTTATCACACATCAATAACATGTCTGTATTTATGTTATTACTTGTCTATAATTAAAATTAATCTATAACAAATGTTATAACACGTCTATGACGTGTCTATAATGTATTTTATTACACAGCATGGTCTCAGCAGATGTGTGTCTAACATGAGTCTGGTCCTGCTGGAGGTTTCTGCCTGTTAAAGGAAGTTTGTCCTTGCCACTGTAACTTGCTAAATGCTGCAAAGTGCTCTGCTCATGGTGGATTAAGATGAGATCAGACTGAGTCCTGTCTGGAAGAGGGGACTGGATCTGATCCGGTCTTGATGTTGGGTCTTTGTTAATAATAGAACATGGAGTACGGTCTAGACCTGCTCTGTTTGGAACGAGTCTGAGAACATTTGTTGGGATTTGGCGCTTTATAAATTGAGATTGATTGATGTCTATAACTGATGTTATTACTCGTCAATAACTAATGTCTACTACATGTCTATAATGTGTCTATAGTTCATGTTTATTACACGTATGTTACTCGTCAATAACTAATGTCTACTACATGTCTATATTGTGTCTATAGTTCATGTTTAGTTCACGTTTATTACACGTCTGTTACACGTCTATTACAGGTTTATTACATGTCTATTACACGTCTATTACACATCTACTGCACGTCTATTACAGGTCTACAGCACGTCTATTACAGGTCTATTACAGGTCTATTACACATGTCTGTAGGACTCAGTAACGAGTTTCAGAGTCAGCTTTGATGTCTGTTTTCTGTAAATGTCTCGTTGTCTCGCTCTAACTGAATCTCTGAAGACAGACTGGTTGTAATTTGTCCCCTCTATGTCCCCGTCTCTTCAGATGGAGGGACGAGCTCTGTGGAGGGGAGAGGACCAGAGGAGAGCGATGAGCTGGATTACCTTCCTGCCAAACACACCTGACAGAATGGCGGAGCAGCTCTTCCTCCTGAGGACTCCTCCTCCCCCTCCTTGTCTCTGTGTGTGTGACCTGAACACACAGCTGACTGAATGATATGTCCTTTTTATATTTATTACCACAGCCCTGTTAATGAAGCTTAGCACAGGTCTGAGAGCCCCCTGGTGTTACCTGAGGAAGAAGTGACGCTGTGTAAATCTGATATTATTATACTTTTATACAAATAAAAGATTTATCATTTCATATGTTGAATACGTGTGTCTGTTAAGATTCAAGATTCAAAGGTTTTTATTGTCAATTTTCACTGTATATACGAGACATACAGGAAAAACGAGATGCTGTTAAAGATGAATAAAACATTTTTAGATCACATGACTCTGAAGTTCATCAGCCTGACCCTCCGAAAGGCTGGTTGACCTTTGACCTGCTGACGAGCAGCTTCATGAGCAGAGCGAGGAGAGCAGACTGCGGTCAGACGGGGTCACATGATGCTCCGGTTTTAATTATCGTTGTATTAAAGAAGAACAGATGTGAAGCGAAGACAGGAGAGATGATGACTGACTAACAATGTGGTCTCGGCCAAACACTTCATATCAGAGCCGAGAGGGTCACAGTGTTTCAGGGTAAACGGTGTAAACAATGTAAACAGTGTAGTGTCTGTGTGTGTATGTGCATATGTGTGTGTTTGTGAGTGTCTGTGTGAGTGTGTGTGTGTAAGTATGTGTGTGTGTTTGTGAGTGTCTGTGATAGTGTGCATGTGTGTGCGTGTGTGTGTGTATGTGTGCGTGTATGTGTGAGTGTGTGTGTGTGTATGTGTGAGTGAGTGATTGTGAGTGATTGTGAGTGAGTGTGTGTGCGTGTATGTGTGTGAGTGTGTGTGAGTGTGTGTGTGTGTGTGTGTGTGCGTGCGTGCTCGATGTCGCCCCCTGGTGGATCCCCTCTCTGTTAGCCATTAGCCTGCTAGCCTCCCGGCTCTGTGTGTTTGGTTGCTGTTAGCAGCAAGATGGCGGCTCCCTGCCCGGCTCTATAACTCTGTTTGTTGAAGCTCAGCCTCGCGCTGCTCCCTCACACTGATGCGTGGAGCCGCCGTGACACGCACTGACCCACAGGAGTGCGCTTAGTTCCTGCTGGAGCCTGTTAGCCTTTTAGCCTTTTAGCCTGTTAGCCCATTAGCCTGTTAGCAGCTTCCTGTGGACTCCTCGGGGCTAAGATGGCGGACTGTGTTCAGTCTGCGGGCTAACTCCGTCTCTCTGCTCCAGGACCCTTTAACTGACCCTCCTGGGGGTTTATATTCTCTGAGTTTAATAAAGGTGAGAGGTTCTCTGACAGACTGCGGTCCTCTGGGAACCTTGAACCATTATAAGCGAGGCTGCAGGGCCGGTTTCTGTCCCATTAGCCGGTTTTCTAACCAGCCCGAAGAAGCTAACAGTGCTAACACCGAGCCGCTGCTAGCGGGCCGGACACGGTCCGAAACCCGAACCCGACTCCGGACTGAGTTTGGATTTTACAGTCACTTCGAGGAGCGGGAGACCCGGACCCGGACTGCGGCGTCATGGAGACCGAACCCGCGGTGCTGCAGCCCCGGTGGAAGCGGGTCCTGGGCTGGACTGGGCCGGTCCCGCGGCCCCGGCACGGACACCGAGCCGTGTCCATCAAGGAGCTGATGGTGGTGTTCGGAGGGGGGAACGAGGGGATCGTGGACGAGCTCCACGTCTACAACACAGGTACCCGCGGGTCTCCCGGAGCCCCCCTCTGAGATTAATATATATATATTATATATATTAAATATATGTGTTTATATATAAAGAAGCTGTGAGGGAAGCTAAGCGCTACTTAGCTTAGCTCCTAATCTCTGCAGGTTTATTCTGCCGGTCTGAACTCAGGCTGGATGTTAGCATGCTAGGCTAAGTTAGCTTATGCTAGTTGAAGCTACCTCTAGCATGCTAACAGGATTAGCTGTGAAGCTAACCAGAAACACACAGAGAAATGGCGCCTTTTTACTGAAAACAATGCTGACGTCACAGGGACACGCCCCTCTGCAGCAGTGGAAGAACCGAAACAACAACAAACAACAACAGACAACAACAGACAACAACAAACAACAACAGAATACAAACAACAGACAACAAACAACAACAGACAAAAACAATAACATGTTAATGTAATGAAGAAGTCTGACTGCAGACTGAAGGAGAACTTTAACAAGTTAAGGTCCTGTAAGAACAGACTGAGAACACAAACATCTACAGTTTGCTCTCTGGATGAACTCTGAGGCTCCAACAACAACAAACACAAATAATAATAAACAAACAATAATAAATAAATATAACAAGAAGCCTGTCAGAGCTGCTCTCTCTCTCTCTCTCTCTCTCTCACTCTCTCTCTCTTCCTCCCTCTCTCTCCCTCTCTCTCTCTCTCTCTCTCTCTCTCTCTCTCTCTCTCTCTCTCCTCATTTCCCACCCTTTCTCTCTCTATCTCTCCCTCTCTCTCTTCATCTCCCTCTCTCCATCACGGTCTCAGATGTGTGTCTAACCTGAGTCTGGTCCTGCTGGAGGTCTCTTCCTGTCAGTAACATGCTGTGTTCTCCTCCAGCCACCAACCAGTGGTTCATCCCGGCGGTTCGTGGAGACATCCCCCCCGGCTGCGCTGCTTACGGCTTCGTGTGCGACGGGACGAGGCTGCTGGTGTTCGGAGGAATGGTGGAGTACGGGAAATACAGCAGCGACCTTTACGAGCTGCAGGTCAGTCGTCCTCTCAAAGTTCTCTGTCACGTCCTAGCTCCACTTTCTCTGAACATCAAGACCTGAAGAGAAATGAAAACCTGATGAGCAGGTCTGTGAATCCTGAATCCTGAGGATAGCAGAGGAACCTCACAGAGCCTCTTTAGTACCTGAACATGGAGTGTCAGGTTGTGTCAGGTGTAGGGTCAGGTGCAGGGTCAGTTTGTGTCAGGTGTAGGGTCAGTTTGTGTCAGGGTTAGGGTCAGTTTGTGTCAGGTGTAGGGTCAGGTGTAGGGTCAGTTTGTGTCAGGTGTAGGGTCAGTTTGTGTCAGGTGTAGGGTCAGTTTGTGTCAGGTGTAGGGTCAGTTTGTGTCAGGTGTAGGGTCAGGTTGTGTCAGGTGTAGGGTCAGGTTGTGTCAGGTGTAGGGTCAGTTTGTGTCAGGTGTAGGGTCAGTTTGTGTCAGGTGTAGGGTCAGTTTGTGTCAGGTGTAGGGTCAGTTTGCTCGTTAGCCTCAGGAGCTGGTTGTAATGCGTGCCTTCATCTCTATGGACACTCTGACTGTGTTTACCTGGAGCTGCTGAGTCACCTGTGCCTCCTCTAGCTGAGCCAGTCTGTATTTGCCCTCTGCTCAGGCGAGTCGCTGGGAGTGGAAACGTCTAAAGACCAAGGCTCCAAAGAACGGCCCGCCCCCCTGCCCACGCCTCGGACACAGCTTCTCTCTGATTGGAAGCTGCTGCTACCTGTTTGGAGGACTGGCCAATGACAGTGAAGACCCCAAGAACAACATCCCAAGGTAAGAAGCATCCACAGCCTCAGATACCTGAACCCGCCTCTTTCCTCCTTCTTAAGCAGACTCACCTGTCCCCCTCAGGTACCTGAACGACTTGTACTGTCTGGAGCTGAGGCCAGGCTCCGGCGTGATTGGCTGGGAGATCCCTCCCACCTCTGGGCAGCCGCCGCCCCCCCGGGAGAGTCACACCGCCGTTGTGACGAGCGGCCGCACGGACAACAGGCTCATCATCTACGGAGGCATGAGCGGCTGCAGGCTGGGAGACCTGTGGGTGCTGCACATAGGTGAGACAGGTGCAAAGAGGAGAGACAGGTGCACATAGGTGAGACAGGTGCAAAGACATGACACAGGTGCAAAGACATGAGACAGGTGCAAAGAGGAGAGACAGGGGCAAAGAGGAGAGACAGGTGCACAGAGGTGAGACAGGTGCACAGAGGAGAGACAGGTGCAAAGAGGAGAGACAGGTGCACAGAGGTGAGACAGGTGCAAAGAGGAGAGACAGGTGCACAGAGGAGAGACAGGTGCACAGAGGTGAGACAGGTGCACAGAGGAGAGACAGGTGCACAGAGGTGAGACAGGTGCACAGAGGAGAGACAGGTGCACAGAGGAGAGACAGGTTAACCAAACAGTGTTTCTCAACGCATGCTTTTTTCTGACTTCTGATTGGTTCCTGGTCTGATGATGTCACAGACTCTCTGACGTGGACTAAACCAGCCCTCAGTGGAAACGCCCCCCTTCCCAGGAGTCTGCACTCTGCCACCACCATCAACAACAAGTAACAACAGACACACACACACACACACACACACACACACACACACATAATTTGAGTCATGATGTTTTTCTGTGTATCTGACAGTTTGCACCTCTAATCTGTGTGTGTGTGTGTGTGTGTGTGTGTGTGTGTGTGTGTTTGTGTGTGTTTGTGTGTTCAGGATGTATGTGTTTGGAGGTTGGGTTCCTCTGGTGATGGATGACGTGAAGGTGGCGACCCATGAGAAGGAGTGGAAGTGTACCAACACACTAGCCTGCCTTAATCTGGGTACACACCCACACACACACACACACACACACACACACACACACACACATTTTCCAATGTAAACATACACTCACCTGTGCACCTGTCTGTCTGCGTGTGTGTAGAATCCATGTGCTGGGAGACGGTCCTGATGGACAGTCTGGAGGAGAACGTCCCGAGAGCTCGAGCCGGTCACTGCAGCGTGGCCATCAACTCCAGACTCTACATCTGGAGCGGCAGAGACGGGTACAGGAAGGCATGGAACAACCAGGTCTGCTGCAAGGACCTCTGGTACCTGGAGACAGGTGAGCAGGACGGAGCGTTATCTGTAACACCTGGAGACAGACTGACTGACAGGTGAGACAGACGACCTGTCTGTCTGTCTCACCTGTGTGTCTGTCTCACCTGTGTGTCTGTCTCACTTGTGTGTCTGTCTCACCTGTGTGTCTGTCTCACCTGTGTGTTTGTCTCACCTGTGTGTCCTCAGAGCGCCCCTGCGCCCCGTCCCGGGTGCAGCTGGTGCGGGCGAACACGTCGTCTCTGGAGGTGAGCTGGGGGCCGTCTCAGACAGCAGACACTTACCTGTTGCAGCTGCAGAAGTACGACATTCCTGCAACACCTGCAGCCGCCTCACCTGCCTCTAGCCCCGCCCCTAACACGGTCCCAGTTGCCACACCTGCAGCGAACTCCCCCAAGAGTCCGGCCCTTGTCGCCACAGCACCAGCCAACCAGTCGGTCCCTCTCTCAGGCATCACGCTGCTCCCCTCCCCCACGTCCTCCGTCCCTGGAAGCCCATTGGCCGCTGCAGCCAAAGCCCCAGGTGAGTATCCACACCTGTCCAGGTAGATGAGCAGGTGACGGCGCGAGTGTTGGTAGAAACACCTGAATGTTTGTGTCCTGTCTCTGTAGCTGTCCTGAAGGTGGCAGCCTCTCCAGGTGCAGGAGCCTCCATCGTTACAGTGAGACAGGCCACACCTAAGTCTCCGGTCGTCATGACTACGCTTCCTGCAGGTGTTCGTATGGTGGCACCTGCTCAGACGGGCCAAGTGACGGTAAGAAGCTTCTTCAGGAAGTTTGCTCTGTTGTCATGGAGACTGTTGACTGATAGATGATCACTATGTGACGCAGCTTCCTGCATCCCGTCTCTCTCAGCCAATAGGAGGCGGTCCTCAGATGAGTGGCATGGCAGCGCTGGCAGCAGCCGCCGCAGCGACTCAGAAGATCCCTCCGTCCACGTCGGCGATGCTGAACGTCCCCGCGGGAGCAACGCTTGTCAAGACCGTCGCTGTGAGTCACCTGACAGGCCGGCATGATTAAACCCCGCCTCCTGCAGCTGAACCTGCCAATCAGCAAAGAGTTAACACGCCTGCTCTCACCTGTCACAGGTAAACAACCCGGCCGCTTGTATCCTGAAGTCTGCTGCCGCTCAAGTGGGGGGGGCCTCTGTAGTCGCCACTCCCGGAACCCCTGGCCGACCAATCATCACAGTGCATAAATCCGGCACAGTGACCGTCTCCCAGCAGGCTCAGGTGGTCACCACAGTGGTGGGCGGAGTCACAAAAACCATCAGGCTGGTTAACAGCCCGCTGGGTGTGGGAGGAGGCGGGACTCTGGTGAGTGATGTCATCACCTGATCATCTCTGAGGTCTTTGTACGGGTCAGCTGTCGTGTGTCTGTGGGTGCATCTCAAAGCTCTAAACGTCCATCCTCGTGTTGTTATAAGGTCTGTTTCGGGGCACCCTTAGTGAGTGTTATAAGGTCTGTTTCAGGGCACCCTTAGAGACTGTTATAAGGTCTGTTTCAGGGCACCCTTAGTGACTGTTATAAGGTCTGTTTCAGGGCACCCTTAGTGACTGTTATAAGGCCTGTTTCAGGGCACCCTTAGTGACTGTTATAAGGCCTGTTTCAGGGCACCCTTAGAGACTGTTATAAGGTCTGTTTCAGGGCACCCTTAGAGACTGTTTTAAGGTCTGTTTCAGGGCACCCTTAGAGACTGTTATAAGGTCTGTTTCAGGGCACCCTTAGAGACTGTTATAAGGTCTGTTTCAGGGCACCCTTAGAGACTGTTTTAAGGTCTGTTTCAGGGCACCCTTAGAGACTGTTTTAAGGTCTGTTTCAGGGCACCCTTAGAGACTGTTATAAGGTCTGTTTCAGGGCACCCTTAGAGACTGTTATAAGGTCTGTTTCAGGGCACCCTTAGAGACTGTTTTAAGGTCTGTTTCAGGGCACCCTTAGTGACTGTTATAAGGCCTGTTTCAGGGCACCCTTAGAGACTGTTTTAAGGTCTGTTTCAGGGCACCCTTAGTGACTGTTATAAGGTCTGTTTCAGGGCACCCTTAGTGACTGTTATAAGGCCTGTTTCAAGGCACCCTTAGAGACTGTTTTAAGGTCTGTTTCAGGGCACCCTTAGTTACTGTTATAAGGTCTGTTTCAGGGCACCCTTAGTGACTGTTATAAGGTCTGTTTCAGGGCACCCTTAGTGAGTGTTATAAGGTCTGTTTCAGGGCACCCTTAGAGACTGTTATAAGGTCCGTCTTTTCTCTGTTATTAAACTCAGCTGATGTTCAGTTTCGGTTAAGTCCGAGCCACTGCAGCGTCCAATCAGTGAGTGATATTCGATAAGGGGGCGTGTCTGTCAGAGATAAGACTTCCGCGAAGTCTGATCTCTTGTTTCCTCGAATATTCCTCCTCCGATCAGTCTCCTCGCTCCTCGCTCCACGCTCCTCGCTCCTCGCTCCTCGATCCTCGCTCCTCGCTCCTCGCTCCTCGCTCCTCGCTCCTCCAGCAGCGTTTAGAGCTTCGGGACACAAGTTAAAATGGCGCGTCAGTAAATACTACCAGTTCGGCCGAGGAGCGAGGAGACTGCAGTTTAGAGCTTTGAGATGCACCTTGTAGTTCAGAACAAACACCTGAACGTCACCTGACACACCTGCTGACATCACTTCCTCTCCATTACAGATCGGGAACCTCAGTAACCTTGGGAACCTTAGTAACCTTGGGAACCTTAGTAACCTTGGGAACCTTAGTAACCTTGGGAACCTTGGGAAGATGGTGGTCCAGACCAAACCAGTGCAGAGTGGAGCTGGTCAGACTGGGGGCAGCCCAGTTACACAGATCCTACAGGTACATGTTACCTTCACACACGCACACACACACACACACACACACACACACACACACACACACACACACACACATACACAATGTCCATCTTTTTAAACACTCAATGGTTACACTAACCCCGCCCCTCGGTGTGTCAGACTAAGGGCCCCCTCCCTGCAGGAACCATCCTGAAGCTGGTGACATCAGCAGATGGGAAACAGACGACCCTCCTCAGCACCGCGCAGGCCGGATCCACGCACGCCAAACCCACAATCCTCAGTGTCGCACCGGGAACCGGTGCTAAACCAGGAACCACCATCATCAAGACCATCCCTGTGTCTGCACTGCAAGGAGGTACAGGTACAGAGAGACACACCTGAACACACCTGAGAATGCTTTATTTAAACAAAGATCACTGACAGAGTGAAGCTCCTCCCCCTGCAGGTGCGAACAGTCCGTACACGATCCTCACCACCAAGATGGTCACCGCAGGAAGTGCTGGGAAGATCCTCACCACGGTCCCCAAGATCACCGCAGGGGGTCAACAGGGGCTGACGCAGGTAACACACCTGTCACACCTGACACACAGACACACAGGCGACACACAGACACACAGGTGACACAGTTGTGTGTGTTTGTGTGTGTTTAGGTGGTTCTGAAAGGAGCTCCAGGTACGCCAGGTACAATCCTCAGGACAGTCCCAATGGGTGGAGTCAGATTGCTTTCACCTGGAGCTGTTGGTTCAAAACCCACCGTCACAACACTGGTCGTCAAGGGAACCTCAGGTAAACACTGGTCTGTCATCAGGTGTATCATTTAACACACTGCGCACCTTATCTTCACCTACCTGTGTGTGTGTGTGTGTGTGTGTGTGTGTGTGTGTGTGTGTGTGTGTCTCTCAGGTGTGTCCAGTCTGGGGACAGTAACAGGAAGTGTCTCCACCTCACCAGCAGGAGGAGCTACCTCCAACGCCTCTCTGACTACACCCATCACCAACTTAGCAACCATCGCCACACTGGCAGGCAAGGTTACCACGGCAACCGCCTCATCAACAGGACCCAAACAGGTAACAAACCTGTGGTGTAGTACCTGAGTATTACTGTAGTTACACTGTAGTTACACTGTAGTTATACTATGGTACTGTAGTTACACTGCAGTAGTGAGTAATACTGTAGTTATACTGTAACACTGTCGTTACACTGTAGTTCTGTAGTAATACTGTAGTAATACTGTGTGCAGGTTACTCTTATTACGACTCCAAGTGGGGCGGAGTCTCTGGTACAGGATCTGCCCGTCTCCATCATGGCCTCCCCCACCTCAGAGGAACCAGGAAGTACTACAAATACTACAAATACTACTACTACTGCAGGAGAGAGTGGAGACCCCGCAGCTACTACAGGTACACATAGGTAGTACTGTCAGAGGTAGATCTGCTGTATTTAAACCATGTGCAGGTATCAGGTGTGTTGATGATGTCACTGATGATGCTGTAGTGACGCTGGTTTGCTCCAACCCGCCCTGTGAGACGCATGAGACCGGAACCACCAACACCGCCACCACCGCCTCCTCCAGCATGAGCCGACCTGCACAGGTGAGCTCCACCCCGCCCTCGGCTCCTGTCAGCCAGAACATTTGCTCCAACCCGCCCTGTGAGACCCATGAGACCGGAACCACCAACACCACCACCACCGCTGGAGCTGGAGGACTCAGACAGGTGAGACTACAGGTGACGAGTCAGGTGTCGTCAGGTACAACTCTCGATGCCTCCTGTCTGTTTGACAGGTGAGAGCTGCTTTCACCTGAACTACTGAAACATGTGCACTGACACCTTGCAGCCCATCAGCCAATCAGAGTCCAGTATTCACTCAGGTCTCTGTGTAAAGGTGTGTTTATGTGTGTGTTTGCTTCAGGTGTGTTCGAATCCACCATGTGAAACTCATGAGACCGGAACCACCAACACCGCCACTACAGCTGGAGCTGGAGGAATTAGACAGGTGAGAGAACACCTGACTGTGACAGGTGTGCTGATGGTCACTGATTGGTTGAAACTGAGTGCAGACTGAGCTCAGAGTGTTTCTGTCTCCAGGTGTGTTCGAATCCTCCATGTGAGACCCACGAGACTGGGACCACCAACACCGCCACTACAGCCACAGGTAACTCACTCACCTGAGGCCTCACCTTTACACAGGGCTGATATCAGTGACATCACTTCCTGTTTCTGTCTCAGCTCAGCAGGCTGGAGATGCTCTGCAGGGAGACTCAACAGACCCCTCCTCCTCCTCTGACCCCGCCCCCTCCGTAGCCAGCCAGAGCAGAGCAGTTACTACAGTTACACAGGCCACACCCACTCCGGGACCATCCATACCTGTAAGCACGCACGCACGCACGCACGCACGCACGCACGCACGCACGCACGCACGCACGCACGCACGCACGCACGCACGCACGCACGCACGCACGCACGCACGCACGCACGCACGCACGCACGCAGACACCTGTACATGTACTAGGCCAGGTGTCCTCCTCTCTGATGTCCCATGATGCTCTCTGTTTGCAGGAGATCTCCTCATTGGTCGGAGAGAGCAGGGCGGAGCTGTCTGAGGCGGAGGCTGTTCCCATGGTGACAGAGGCGGCTGGAGAGCGAGAGGAGCCTATGCAGACCGACAGCCAATCAGAGCATGTGATGTCATCAGAAGCTTCAGCATTGCAGGTTCATGTGGAGAGCAGCGAAGCAGCAGCACAGGTACACACACACACACACACACACACACACACACACACACACACACATACACATACACACACATGGGTCTAAGCATGTATTTGGTCTCTTCCAGATGACATCAGACGGTGGACTTCCTCAGGAGCTGATGTCATCAGAGGGGGACGGCGGTGAGGCTGTGTCCGGGACGACGACGCTTATGGTGACAGGACTGACCCCGGATCAGCTGGCTGTTACCACGGCAGCAGATGATGCAGTTCAGCAGGCGACCATCCAGGCGGTGCTGCAGGCGGCGGGGCACATGGGTGAGAACCTGTTATACTGGATCTGAACAGCAGGGGGCTCCACTGAGACCAACCCTCTCACTGGAACCAGTCTGAACTGAACCTGCTCTTTCACTGCTCACACCTGAGTGTAACCTTCCTCTGACTGACACCTGACAGACTGACGCCTGTCAGACTGAAACCTGACCCCTTGGCCTGTTCAGGGTCAAGTGAGCAGAGCTCAGGTTGTAAAGAGGCTCACAGTGTGTTCTAATGTGTGTGTGCAGGGGGGAGCTCTGAGTCCATCCCCATTGTGCTGACCCAGCAGGATTTAGCAGCGCTGGTCCAGCAGCAGCTTCAGGATGTCCAAAACCAGCAAGAACCAGAAACGGAACCTCAGCACAGCAGCCTGCCCACAGGTATGCCGGGTCCTCACACACGCCTAGGGCCTCACACAAACCTGGGTCCTCACACACGCCTAGGGCCTCACACACACCTGGGTCCTCACACACACCTAGGGCCTCACACACACCTGGGTCCTCACACACACCTGGGGCCTCACACACACCTAGGGCCTCACACACACCTGGGTCCTCACACACACCTGGGGCCTCAAACACACCTGGGGCCTCACACACACCTTGGTTCTTTGATTGTCGTCGTTTCTCTCGATTGTTAATAAAGTTTGTTTGTATTACCCAGAGGGCCTTGCTCCTGCAGACAGCCTGAATGACCCTGCAGCAGAGAGCAACGGACACGAGCTGACATCCTCAGCCGTGACCAGCGCTGTGGCCAGATTGGCCAGTACATTTGGCCCCGCCCCTCAGCTGACCGCCAGCCCAGCTAAGCTACAAACAGCTGCTCAGCTCACAGAGGTTGCCAACGGCAACGCAGCTCCTGCAGGGGTGAGTGATGGACTACATGCTAACTACATGCTAACATGTAGCAGTCATTCAGGTACCAACATGACAGCATGCTAACTGCAGAGTAGCACATGCTAACATAATGCTAACTGTGTGCAGAGGGCCTGCGCAGCAGTGAGGTCATCAGTGAAGGACAGTCAGTGGTACGATGTCGGTATCGTCAAGGTGACCAACACGGTGGTCTCACATTACTACGTCCCCTATGGAGACAACATGGCCGATGTAAGAAACACTCACACACACACACACACACACACACACACACACACACACACACACACACACACACACACACACACAGCTGCTCCATCACGCTGCTGCTGCTGATGATGTCATTGGTGTGAACCTGCAGGATGACTCAGGTGTGGTACCTGACTACAGTCAGATGAAGAGGGTGGAGCTTCAGCCGGGGACGGCGTATAAGTTCCGTGTGGCGGGGATCAACATCTGCGGCCGCGGGGCGTTCTCCGAGGTCTCTGCCTTTAAAACGTGTCTGCCTGGTTTCCCCGGAGCGCCGTGCGCCATCAAGATCAGCAAGGTGACATCACTTCCTGTCTGTGTGTCAGTCTCATGTGAAACCACGCTGACTGTAGTGTGTGTGAGCGTGTATATGTGTGTGTGAGTGGAATCATGGGTAATGTAGTCTCCATAGTAAACCTGTGTGTGAGTGGAATCATGGGTAATGTAGTCTCCATAGTAAACCTGTGTCTGTGTTCCTGTAGAACCTGGACGGGGCTCAGCTCACCTGGGAGCCTCCTGCTGTGACCTCAGGTAAGATCACAGAATACTCGGTGTACCTGGCCATCCAGTCCAGTCAGGCGGGCTCTGGTTCTGGTTCTGGTCCGGCCCAGCTAGCCTTCATGAGGGTGTACTGCGGCCTGAGCCCGTCCTGCCTGGTCCAGTCCTCCAGCCTCGCCAACGCCCACATCGACTACACCACCAAACCCGCCATCATCTTCCGCATCGCTGCACGCAACCAGAAAGGATACGGGCCGGCCACGCAGGTCAGGTGGTTACAAGGTGAGCACCTGGAGAACACACACAGCTGAACACACACACAGCTGAACACACACACAGCTGAACACACACACAGCTGAACACACACACAGCTGAACACACACACAGCTGAACACACACAGCTGAACACACACACAGCTGAACACACACACAGCTGAACACACACACAGCTGAACACACACACAGCTGAACACACAGCTGAACACACACATCTGAACACACACACAGAGCTGAACACAGAGCTGAGGGGGGTCATGGTCCACTGAGGGACCATCAGATGTTAAGGATGTTAACATCGTGCGTGTGTGTGTGTGTGTTTGCAGAGAGCAGTAAAGATGCTAAACCAGCGGTGAAGAGAGCGGGAGCGTCTCCTGATCAGTAAGTTCAGACATGTTGTGATGTTGTGATGTCGTAGGAGAAGGAGGAGGAGGAGAAGACGTGTAAAGACGATGAAGATGGTCACACTGTAGTGCACAAACACTCAGCTTCGCTCACTTCAACTCATCATAGATCTGTGATCAAACTCTGAGTCTAGCGGAAACCTCCGGTCTTCAATATGAAGCTCATGTTGAAGTGTTATAAACTGCAGTTCATCGAGCGTCCACTAGAGGCTGCAGAGACAGGAAACCACATACACACCCATTCAAAGAGACTTTAAATAAACATGTTTACAGCCTGGTCCAAAAAACAGTTCAGGTCTGAAGAGCTCGTTCCTCTCTCACACACACTGTACAGAGGGGGAATTTATTATAACTTGCTATTTTTGAAGATATTAATCAGGGTTCCCACGCGTCCTGGAAAACCTGGAAAACAGTTGACCAGTTTTCCAGTCCTGGAAAACACCTGGAAAATGGGAGAAAAAGTCAAATGTCCTGGAAAATCACAGATAGTCCTGGAAAATTATTCCAACATGGCTGCATGTGACCTGACCCGATTAACAAAACACATCCCCGTTCATTGGAAGTTGAGTTCATGCTGTGCTGGAAAAGACAGAGACACTGCACAACTTTTATCACATCTTTTCTCCTTCACTTCATAATCAAGGATTCACAGAAACAGGAGGATATTGTTTCTGTTTTATGGTACATTTGGCTCAATTACCGTACTCTAGATCAGTTGTTCTCAAAGTGGGGTCCTGGGACCCCTGGGGGTCTGCGAACCATAGTGTGGGGGTCCGTGAAATAATGTGAATACATTTCGAATAAATTATAAAATTGTGCTGAGTCATTACAAAACAACGAGTTGAAGATCAATTAGTTGAAAAGTCTAAATGCTGTCATGTTGAGTCCACAAGGAATGAAATGACCCTCTGTTTTAAAGGATACAAGTGGGATTTACTGGATTCAAACTGAAGTGTTCTCTGTTTATCACTATGGAACAGGTCTGAAGGATTTACATTGATACCTTTTACAATACAAATAGTTCCAAGGGCAACTAAGAGTGCAAATGGTAGAAAGCATGTTCTTTAGTGATGGGAAGTTCAGCTCCTTACAGAGAGACGGCTCTTAATTTAGGATCTTTTGTAGCCGTATGTTTTACCTTAATTTTGCAAAAACTAATGGTTTGTGTTGAAAACCCTTTAATAGTGTTTTTATGAGAAGACTTATAACTGACCAATTGTGTGCATTTATTCTGTTACAATTCTGTTAGGGTTAGGGTTGGGGCTAGGGTTAGGGTTAGGGTTAGGGTTGGGGTTGGGGTTAGGGTTGGGGCTAGGGTTAGGGTTAGGGTTAGGGTTGGGGCTAGGGTTAGGGTTAGGGTTAGGGTTGGGGTTAGGGTTGGGGTTGGGGTTAGGGTTAGGGTTGGGGTTGGAGATAGGGTTAGGGTTAGGGTTGGGGTTAGGGTTAGGGTTGGGGCTAGGATTAGGGTTGGGGCTAGGGTTAGGGTTAGGGTTAGGGTTGGGGCTAGGGTTAGGGTTGGGGCTAGGGTTAGGGTTAGGGTTAGGGTTAGGGTTGGGGCTAGGGTTAGGGTTAGGGTTGGGGTTAGGGTTAGGGTTGGGGCTAGGGTTAGGGTTAGGGTTAGGGTTAGGGTTGGGGCTAGGGTTAGGGTTAGGGTAAGGGTTGGGGTTAGGGTTGGGGTTGGGGTTAGGGTTGGGGCTAGGGTTAGGGTTAGGGTTAGGGTTGGGGTTGGAGATAGGGTTAGGGTTGGGGTTAGGGTTAGGGTTGGGGCTAGGGTTAGGGTTGGGGCTAGGGTTAGGGTTGGGGTTGGAGATAGGGTTAGGGTTGGGGTTAGGGTTAGGGTTAGGGTTGGGGCTAGGGTTAGGGTTAGGGTTAGGGTTAGGGTTGGGGCTAGGGTTAGGGTTAGGGTTGGGATTAGGGTTAGGGTTGGGGTTGGGATTAGGGTTAGAGTTAAGGTTAGGGTTAGGGTTGGGGCTAGGGTTAGTGTTGGGGTTGGGATTAGTGTTAGAGTTGGGGTTAGGGTTAGGGTTAGGGTTAGGGTTAGGGTTAGGGTTGGGGTTGGGGTTGGGGTTAGGGTTGGGGTTAGGGTTGGGGTTAGGGTTAGGGTTAGGGTTAGGGTTGGGGTTGGGGTTTGGGTTGGGGTTGGGGTTGGGGTTGGGGTTGGGGTTGGGGTTAGGGTTGGGGTTAGGGTTGGGGTTAGGGTTAGGGTTAGGGTTAGGGTTGGGGTTAGGGTTGGGGTTAGGGTTGGGGTTTGGGTTGGGGTTGGGGTTAGGGTTGGGGTTAGGGTTGGGGTTGGGATTAGGGTTAGGGTTGGGGTTGGGGTTAGGGTTGGGGTTAGGGTTAGGGTTAGTTTTAGAACCAGAACTAAACTTAAGCATACAGAACCAGAACCAAACTCAACCAGAACCGAACCAGAACCGAACCAGAACCGAACCAGAACTGAACCAGACCCGAACCAGACCCGAACCAGAACCGTACCAGAACCGAACCGGAACCGAACCGAATCAGAACCGAACCAGAACCGAACCAGAACCGAACCAGAACCGAACCAGAACCGAACCAGAACCGAACCAGAACCGAACCAAAAAACTAACCAGACTTGAACCAGAACCGAACCAGAACCGAATCAGGACCAAACCAGAACCGAATCAGAACCGTACCAGAACTGAACCAGAACCGAACTGGAACCAAACCAGAACCATACCAGAACCATACCAGAAACGAACTAGAGACGAACCAGAACCGAACCAGAACCGAACTAGAACCAAACCAGAACCATACCAGAACCATACCAGAAAGGAACTAGAGACGAACCAGAACCGAACCAGAACCGAACCAGAACCGAACCAGAACCGAACCAGACTTGAACCAGAATCGAACCAGAACAGAACTGAACCAGAACCATACCAGAACCGAACGGCTCTCTCTGGATGTGAGCCGGCTCTTCTGATCCACTATACATCATCGACTCTCAGAGCCCCAGCTTCTGATCATGACATCACTAATGTGTTTAATCTGTGTTACAATCTTGAGGGGGGCCTTGGACAAGTTTCTCACCTGTAAGGGGTCCCTGGCTCCAAACAGTTTGAGAACCCCTGATCTAGCTAGTAGGAGTGCAAACTCCTGATAGTGAAAACAAACAGAACAAAAAGAGTGACACAGAAACTCCACGTTGTAGACATCACTGATCATAACAGACATCGCCATGCAGGAAGACAGTTTACATTTTTTTAAATCTGTGAGAGATCTTCAAATACAGAGAGTGTCTTTACACCGGTGAGATTTTTTCAGAGTTTAACTCAAATAAAAAAACGTGACATTTGCTTTGTTTTATATCGAACACTTAGCAGGATGAGTATCAGGATTAAGAAGGTATATTTTGAGTCTGAGTTAAGAAACATTCGTGGCCATTTTTGTCCTTCAGATCTATTGAGGTCATTAAAGCTCTGATCCTCTGATCATTATTATTATTTATTTATTTCAGCAAGGAAGCTTCCTGATTCCTTCACTGGTTCTTTTGTTTTTTTCTTAGTTCATGTTATATTTTTTGAGAAAAGAGAAAGCTGAGATGTTCCCATCATTGTTACTTGGTTGCACTAATAAAGTGAAGTGCTGTACATCTGTGGTTACATTATTCTATTATCAATTTGCCATCATTTTTAAGTATGTAAGAGATGATTTCATTGATAGCCATAGACTGCAAGTCTTTCAATGTAGACTTCCACTGAGAGGAACATAGTAGACTATTTAGGAACTAAATTAGGAACTCAATTTAGACGGTCATACCAGCTTGATCATCAATGAAAATATCCTGGAAAATGATCTCTGGAAAAGAGTGGGAACCCTGATTAAACTCAAGAGTTTAGCCCAAATAAGGGCGTGGCTGACTTGACAGGCGGGAACACTGTAGCTGTTAGCGAGGAGGCTAAAGGCCCGCCTCTTTACCTCAAACTCGCTCCACAGAAGTTAGGTTGAGTTCAGCATTTCCAATATGGCCGACAATATTTCAGAACAGCGTTTCAGGAACAGATGGGTGACTTCACGGAGAATACGTCCATATTTATACAGGAAATGATCTGAGTGATGGTCAGAGGTTTGTTTATAAACAGAGAGGTCGTTAGAGGTCGTTAGAGGTCACAGCGTTAACGTGTCCACATGATTAATCTCAGATTAAATTCTGTGACTCGTCTCCTCGTTTACACTCTGAACTGCTTCCTTTGTTCATCCGTGTGTTTATTTGTTGTTGTTTGTATTTGTTGTTTGTGTTTGTTTGTTGTATAAAAGTGTACAAAGTCTGGTTGTTGACAGCACCCTGTCTCGACGCACTGGCTCTGTTGTTTTTGTTTATATTTTATTTGATGTTTGTCCCAAACTCTGACTCTGTTTGTTGTTTCCGTTTGTTTGTTTGTTTATGTATGTTTGTTTGTTTGTTTATGTATGTTTGTTTGTTTGTTTATGTATGTTTGTTTATGTATGTTTATGTATGTTTGTTTATGTATGTTTGTTTGTTTATGTATGTTTATGTATGTTTATGTATGTTTATGTATGTTTATTTATGTTTGTTTACGTTTGTTTGTTTATGTATGTTTATGTATGTTTATGTATGTTTGTTTATTTGTTTACGTTTGTTTGTTTATGTATGTTTATTTATGTATGTTTATGTATGTTTGTTTATGTATGTTTGTTTATTTGTTTGTTTACGTTTGTTTGTTTATGTATGTTTATTTATGTTTGTTTATTTGTTTGTTTACGTTTGTTTGTTTATGTATGTTTATTTATGTTTGTTTATTTGTTTGTTTACGTTTGTTTGTTTATGTATGTTTATGTATGTTTATGTATGTTTGTTTATGTATGTTTATGTATGTTTATGTATGTTTGTTTATGTATGTTTGTTTATGTATGTTTGTTTATGTTTGTTTGTTTACATTTGTTTTTTCTACGATTGTTTATCTTTGTTGATTCTTCTCGTTCTCGCCGTCTCCAGGAAACCCG
>NW_023260023.1:43825-46325 GCF_009762535.1 Notolabrus celidotus | reverse complement strand
AGGAGTAGGTCTATGAGGAGCAGGTCTATGAGGATCAGGTCTATGAGGAGTAGGTCTATGAGGAGTAGGTCTATGAGGAGCAGGTCTATGAGGATCAGGTCTGCTCAGGTGGGGTTGATCCCTGTCTGAATCCAACAGCATGTTTCACAGCTCCACCCCCCTGACTGGATTATTACCCAGAATCCTTTGAGGCAGCGTCCTGCTGATGACACACACACACACACACACGCACACACACACACACACACACACACACACACACACACACACACACACACACACACACACACAGGAGGGTTTGAATGACAATGAACTGTGTCTGAGTGTGTGGCCTTTGTCTTGCTAACATTGTGTGTGTGTGTGTGTGTGTGTGTGTGTGTGTGTGTGTGTGTGTGTGTGTGTGTGTGTGTGATGATCCCACAGGATCAGCTGTTCTGAAAAGCTGTTCTTTATTTTGACAGGAGTTAGTACAGAAAGCCTCCTCTGCTTTTATTGTGAAGGTGTAGACAGGAAGTGAGTCATGTGACAGCGGGCGCTTTGACTGCAGACTGAGTGCAGCTACAGGTCCCGGTTTTTACTCCTCTGTAACAACTCCACTCTGGATCTAGACCTACTCTGATCTGTTCTGGATCTGGACCTACTCTGATCTGTTCTGGATCTGGACCTACTCTTATCTGTTCTGGATCTGGACCTACTCTGATCTGTTCTGGATCTGGACCTACTACGATCTGTTCTGGATCTGGACCTACTCTGATCTGTTCTGGATCTGGACATACTCTGATCTGTTCTGGATCTACTCTGGATCTGGATCTACTCTGATCTGTTCTGGATCTACTCTGATCTACTCTGGATCTAGACCTACTCTGATCTACTCTGGACCTGGACCTACTCTGATCAGTTTTGGATCTGGACCTACTCTGATCTGTTCTGGATCTGGACCTACCTGGATCTGAGGTGTTCCTGTGTGAGTCTCAGATAGGTGGAGGTCTGCTCAGTTTCAGTGACGTCACCTGGATTAAAGTTCAGGTGAGAGGAGAGGAGGAGAGGAGAGGAGAGGAGAGGAGAAGAGGAGAGGAGGAGAGGAGAGGAGGAGAGGAGAGGAGAGGAGGAGAGGAGAGGAGAGGAGGAGGATAGGAGAGTAGGAGAGGAGGTGAGGAGAGGAGAGGAGAGGAGAGGCGAGGCGAGGCGAGGAGAGGAGAGGAGAGGAGGAGAGGAGAGGAGAGGAGAAGAGAGGAGAGGAGAGGAGAGGAGATGGTGGACCATCACAGAGTCAGAGGTTAAAGGTGACGTCACCTGTTTCCTGTTTATGTTTTCCTCTGCTGTGATTGGTTGATGAGTCAGTCTGAGATAAAACAAGAACCTCAGTAACACTGTGTGTGTGTGTGTGTGTGTGTGTGTGTGTGTGTGTGTGTGTGTGTGTGTTTGAATCTTTTAGGGGGAAGAATAAAAGATAAGAAGCTGAAATAATGTGGTTCATAAGGGAACACACTCTTTAACTAATAACTGAAGCACCTTTTGATTTTATTCCAGCACTCTGTGTTTTTTGTAGGAGTCTGTTAGCATGGCACATCTTGACGTGGTGATATTTGCCCATTCTTTTTTACAAGAAAGCTCCAAATCCATCAGATAGTGAGGGCATCTCCTGTGCACAGTCCTCCTCAGACCACCCCACAGATATTCAACTGGATTCAGGTTCATGATGCTGCCCCCACCATGCTTCTCTGTGGGTCTGGTGTTCTTTATGTGATGTGCAGTGTTGTTTTTATGACAAACATACTTTTAGGAATTATGGCCAAAAAGTTCAGCCTTGGTTTCATCAGAACATAAAACATTTGATGCTTTTGGGAGACTTCATGAATGTTTCTGAAACATGTTGCCGGGCTTGGATGTTTTTCTTAATGAGAAAAGTCTTGCCACCCAACCCATAGCTGAAACATATGAAGAACAGGAGAGATGTTGTCACACACACACACACACACACACACACACACACACACACACACACACACACACACACACACACACACACACACACACACACACACACACACACACACACACACACACTGTTGAATATTTAAGCTCAGTATTCATGTCTTTGTCTGCAGCTGTATCTTTTCATCCCCCAATGTGTGTGTGTGTGTGTGTGTGTGTGTGTGTGTGTGTGTGCGTGTGTGTGTGTGTGTGTGTGTGTGTGTGTGTGTGTGTATGTGTGTGTGTTCTCTGATCTACATCACTGTGAGGAAGACTATAGACTGACTGGTTACCATGACAATGATCTGAGGTTAATGTTTGGGCAGTGTGTTTACACCTGGCAGGGGGCGTTAACACTCCTCCCCCAACACACACACACACACACACACACACACACACACACACACACACACACACACACACACACACATGTTTCTGAGTCTGTGTGTGTGTGTGTGTGTGTGTGTGTGTGTGTGTGTTCACTACTTAAAAAAAGCTTTAGTTCAAACATTTCAGTTAAAAAGTG
>NW_023260023.1:23825-38825 GCF_009762535.1 Notolabrus celidotus | reverse complement strand
GTCGAAACTACAGACCACCTTAAAACTACAGACCACCTTAAAACTACAGACCACCTTAAAACTACAGACCACAATAAAACTACAGACCACCTTAAAACTACAGATCACCTTAAAACTTCAGACCACCTTAAAACTACAGACCACCTTAAAACAACAGACCACCTTAAAACAACAGACCACAATAAAACTACAGACCACCTTAAAACTACAGACCACCTTAAAACTACAGATCACCTTAAAACTTCAGACCACCTTAAAACTACAGACCACCTTAAAACTACAGATCACCTTAAAACTTCAGACCACCTTAAAACTACAGACCACCTTAAAACTACAGACCACCTTAAAACTACAGACCACCTTAAAACTTCAGACCACCTTAAAACTACAGACAACATTAAAACCACAGACAACATTAAATCCACAGACCACCTTAAAACTACAGACCACCTTAAAACTACAGACCACCTTAAAACAACAGACAACATTAAAACCACAGACAACATTAAATCCACAGACCACCTTAAAACTACAGACCACCTTAAAACTTCAGACCACCTTAAAACTACAGACCACTTAAAACAACAGACAACATTAAATCCACAGACCACCTTAAAACTTCAGACCACCTTAAAACTACAGACCACCTTAAAACTACAGACCACCTTAAAACAACAGACAACATTAAATCCACAGACCACCTTAAAACTTCAGACCACCTTAAAACTACAGACCACCTTAAAACAACAGACCACAATAAAACTACAGACATTAAATCCACAGACCACCTTAAAACTTCAGACCACCTTAAAACTACACACCACCTTAAAACAACAGACCACAATAAAACTACAGACCACCTTAAAACTACAGACAACATTAAAACCACAGTCCACCTTAAAACTACAGTCCACCTTAAAACTACAGACAACATTAAAACCACAGTCCACCTTAAAACTACAGTCCACCTTAAAACTTCAGACCACCTTAAAACTACAGACCACAATAAAACTACAGACCACCTTAAAACTACAGACCACCTTAAAACTACAGACAACATTAAAACCACAGTCCACCTTAAAACAATAGTCCACCTTAAAACTACAGTCCACCTTAAAACTTCAGACCACCTTCAAACTACAGACCAAGATCTAAACTACAGTTCTGCAGTGTGTAGTATTTAAATGTACAGTGTGTAGTATTTAAAGGTACAGTGTGTAGTATTTAAAGGTACAGTGTGTAGTATTTAAAGGTACAGTGTGTTGTATTTAAAGGTACAGTGTGTGTAGTATTTAAAGGTACAGTGTGTAGTATTTAAAGGTACAGTGTGTAGTATTTAAAGGTACAGTGTGTAGTATTTAAAGGTACAGTGTGTAGTATTTAAAGGTACAGTGTGTGTAGTAGTTAAAGGTACAGTGTGTGTAGTATTTAAAGGTACAGTGTTTAGTATTTAAAGGTACAGTGTGTGTAGTATTTAAAGGTACAGTGTGTGTAGTATTTAAAGGTACAGTGTGTAGTATTTAAAGGTACAGTGTGTGTAGTAGTTAAAGGTACAGTGTGTGTAGTATTTAAAGGTACAGTGTGTAGTATTTAAAGGTACAGTGTGTATAGTAGTTAAAGGTACAGTGTGTGTAGTATTTAAAGGTACAGTGTGTAGTATTTAAAGGTACAGTGTGTAGTATTTAAAGGTACAGTGTGTGTAGTAGTTAAAGGTACAGTGTGTGGTATTTAAAGGTACAGTGTGTAGTATTTAAAAGTGCAGTGTGTGTAGTAGTTAAAGGTACAGTGTGTGTAATATTTAAAGGTACAGTGTGTAGTATTTAAAGGTACAGTGTGTGGTATTTAAAGGTACAGTGTGTAGTATTTAAAGGTACAGTGTGTGTGGTATTTAAAGGTACAGTGTGTAGTATTTAAAGGTACAGTGTGTGTAGTATTTAAAGGTACAGTGTGTAGTATTTAAAGGTACAGTGTGTGGTATTTAAAGGTACAGTGTGTAGTATTTAAAGGTACAGTGTGTGGTATTTAAAGGTACAGTGTGTGGTATTTAAAGGTACAGTGTGTATAGTATTTAAAGGTACAGTGTGTATAGTAGTTAAAGGTACAGTGTGTGTAGTATTTAAAGGTACAGTGTGTAGTATTTAAAGGTAAAGTGTGTGTGTAGTATTTAAAGGTACAGTGTGTAGTATTTAAAGGTACAGTGTGTAGTATTTAAAGGTACAGTGTGTGTAGTAGTTAAAGGTACAGTGTGTGTAGTATTTAAAGGTACAGTGTGTAGTATTTAAAGGTACAGTGTGTAGTATTTAAAGGTACAGTGTGTAGTATTTAAAGGTACAGTGTGTGTAGTATTTAAAGGTACAGTGTGTGGTATTTAAAGGTACAGTGTGTGTAGTATTTAAAGGTACAGTGTGTAGTATTTAAAGGTACAGTGTGTGTAGTATTTAAAGGTACAGTGTGTGGTATTTAAAGGTACAGTGTGTGTAGTATTTAAAGGTACAGTGTGTAGTATTTCTGTGTCTGTGTTTTAATTTGTTTTTGAATCTGTGTGATTGACAGGTCTGAGAGACTGGTACCTGAGGAACACGATTGGCTCCACAAATCAAAACCAGGTGAATGGAAAGGCCAACACTAGGGTTAACAATAAAGTGAAGGGCGGGGTCAAAGGTCAGGCAGGAGGAGGGGGTGGAGCTTTCCCTGACGGACGCAATACTCATGGTGTCATCCAGCAGTCGACCTGTCAGACAGAGACCAGTCATCACAAGAAGACACTGCCACACTCAGCCACGTTCCACGGACACCCGCTGCACGGAAGGTAGGACACACTTCCCTGTACTGGTACACGCCCACTGCTGCTCCACCTCCCCCTCACCCTCTGTCTCTCTCTTTCAGGTCTGTGGACGGCACGCTCTACCACAACTCCTTCACATCTCAGAAACAGGAAGTTCCTCTCAGAGACCTGACCCTGGACCAGCCGTCTCCAGGAACTCTGGTCTGACTCTCCAACCAATCAGGACGCCGAACAACAGACAGGCTGACGATTCCCAGGCAGGCACCTGGGATGAACACCTCAGTGGACTGTGTGCTGGTTCTTCAGATGAGATTAGCTCGGAGTTAGCAGCCTCTCCTGCTCCGGCAGCAGATCAGCTGTTCCTAAAACTTCACCTGAAGCTCCACTCGCTATGATGTCACCAGAAAGGGGGATACTGTCGTAGCCCTGATGGAGGCTGGTCTCTGGATGAACTCTGAGCCTCCCCTTCAAGACTCTGTTGAGTGATCACGGCTCAGTCGTCCCCTCTTAGTCTGAAAGTGTTTCTTTAAAAAACAAACTGCAGATTTTTTTATGTTGTTTTTATGGTTTCCATGACGACGTGTGTGTCTGTAATCTGTGCCCAGACAATCAGAACAAAACCAGCTTTTCTATAAACGAGGAGATGATGATGAAGATGATGATGATGATGATAATGATGAAGCTGTTGCACTCTCTGAGGTCACATGATCACCAGCTGACATCACCAGCTCGTTCTCAGACCAGCAGATTAGACCGAGTGTAAACTGATCAGGTCAGCTGATCAATCCTCAGGTGAGACTTCAGGTAAGCTCTGCACTAACAGCTGATCCACCAAGAAACACCAACAGACCCCCACTGACCTGTGACTCTGTATACAACCACGAGCTTCATCGGGCCCTGCAGAGACCAGATCTGCAACACCTGCAACACCTGGAACACCAGGAACACCTGGAACACCAGGAACACCTGCAACACCAGGAACACCTGCAACACCAGGAACACCAGGAACACCTGCAACACCAGGAACACCAGGAACACCTGCAACACCAGGAACACCTGCATCACCTGCAACACCAGGAACACCTGCATCACCTGCAACACCTGGAACACTAGGAACACCTGCAACACCTGGAACACTAGGAACACCTGCAACACTAGGAACACTAGGAACACCTGCAACACCAGGAACACTAGGAACACCTGCAACACTAGGAACACCAGGAACACCAGGAACACCTGCAACACCTGCAACACCTGCAACACCAGGAACACCAGGAACACCTGCAACACCAGGAACACCAGGAACACCTGCAACACCAGGAACACCTGCATCACCTGCAACACCTGGAACACTAGGAACACCTGCAACACTAGGAACACTAGGAACACCTGCAACACCAGGAACACTAGGAACACCTGCAACACTAGGAACACCAGGAACACCTGCAACACCTGCAACACCTGCAACACCAGGAACACCAGGAACACCTGCAACACCTGCAACCAAACTGTGATGTTTAGAGGACTGGGTCAGAGCGTTGCTGCAGCTCCTGTGGGGTGTTCCAGGTCTGCAGGGTCAGGACTTACAGGAAGAAGTCCAAGGAAGGAGAACAAGAGAACCAGGGACAGGGTCAATGGAGGCCAGTTCTCTTTGATGTGTCAGGAGAGTGGAGGACACCACAGAGAGATGGAAGAAGGAGGTCTGGAGGAACACCATCAAGGTGCTGACTCCAGATCTCAGTCCAATCCAGCATCTGTGGGATGAGCTCGACCACCAAGTCTGATCAATGGAGGCTCACAACTTCAGGACTTAAAGGATCTGCTGCTGACGTCTGAGATACCACATATCACCTTCAGAGGTCTAGAGGAGTCCAGGTCTCATCAGATCAGGGCTGTCCTGGTCCTGACCTGATGAGGGGTCCAGTATCAGACAGGTGTTTATGATGTTCCGGCTGATCAGTGGAACCATTGATTTATTCTGTATGTGAGTTAAACTGGCTGACACCATGAGACCGGACAGGGTCCTCCTGTCTTTGGTCTTTGTCCGAGACTGTACATAAGAAGTGGGCGTGGCCTCAGTGAGTCCAACCAGGAGGGCGTAGCTGGAGAGGAGGGTGTAGCTGGAGAGGAGGGTGGAGCTGTAGAGGAGGGTGGAGCCGGAGAAGAGGGTGGGACTGGAGAGGAGGGTGGGACTGGAGAGGAGGGTGGAGCTGTAGAGGAGGGTGGAGCTGGAGAGGAGGGTGGAGCTGTAGAGGAGGGTGGAGCCGGAGAAGAGGGTGGGACTGGAGAGGAGGGTGAAGCTGGAGAGGAGGTCGGGGTTAGCTAAGACGTCAGCTAAAGCTAATGCTAGCTCTGTTAGCATGATACTAATGTAATTCATGTGGAAACAGAGCAACGGCTCATTAAAATGTAATGCTGTAAAGACGAAGGTGTGGAGCAGGCGCCCCCTGCTGGACACAACACTTTGACCTGGAGTCCTCTTCTTATTTACAGTCTGCGGTCTCTGCAGGACTGGGTCAGATCCAGATCCAGAGTGAGAGCAATAACAGGATCAGGGAGTCCGTGAAGCTTTTAGAGTTTCGGAGTGAAAATCTCTGCAGCGACAATCAGACGATGATGTCACGGCGTTTCTTGATGACTGTTTCTGTTGAAATGTTGTAAAGTCTTTTTATAAACACGGAGGAAATGTCACTTTTTAAATCATGTGAATCCGCTCTGAGTGGACGTCTGCTTATTCATCAAACTGATCAATAATAAGAATGATCATTCAGTCTGACCTCCAGGCTCCGCCCACAGGAAGTCTCAGTCACATGACTCAGAGCTGCATGTTTTAAACACATGAAGAAGAAACGAGGACCGTTCCTGAGTGTCACATGACCCTCTGACAGGAACCAAGCCCCGCCCACCTCCAAAGACACCTCAGCCCCTCCCCCTGCTGACAGATCAATACACTGATAATTGATCAGTGTGATCAAAGTGTGATGTCATTTCACTTCCTGTGGTTTCTGATTGGCTACTGCAGCTGTCATGTGACTGCAGCTTCAGAGGAGCAAAGAGAGTCCCAGCATGCACCTCTTCATCCTGTCTCACACCAAAGCAGAACACACACACACACACACACACACACACACACACACACACACACACACACACACACACACACACAGTGTAAATACAGTATCAGGGAGCTCTCAGTGACTCAGTGTGATATTCAGGGACAGAAACACACCAGCCGACCAAACCTGTACAAAAACTGTTTCATTGATTTTACTTCATGTTCGTCTCACTGCGACAAACTCTGACCAAGTACATCCTGAGTACTTCATCCTGAGTACTTCATCCTGAGTACTTCATCCTGAATACTTATCCTGAGTACTTCATTCTGAATACTACATCCTGAGTACTTCATTCTGAATACTACATTCTGAGTACTTCATTCTGAATACTACATCCTGAGTACTTCATTCTGAATACTTATCCTGAGTACTTCATTCTGAGTACTTCATCCTGAGTACTTCATTCTGAATACTACATTCTGAGTACTTCATTCTGAATACTACATCCTGAGTACTTCATTCTGAATACTTATCCTGAGTACTTCATTCTGAATACTACATCCTGAGTACTTCATTCTGAATACTACATTCTGAGTACTTCATTCTGAATACTACATCCTGAGTACTTCATTCTGAATACTACATCCTGAGTACTTCATTCTGAATACTACATCCTGAGTACTTCATCCTGAGTACTTCATTCTGAATACTACATCCTGAGTACTTCATTCTGAATACTACATCCTGAGTACTTCATTCTGAATACAACATCCTGAGTACTTCATTCTGAGTACTACATCCTGAGTACTTCATTCTGAATACTACATCCTGAGTACTTCATCCTTGTTACTTCATTATGAGTACTTCATCCTGAGTACTACATCCTTGTTACTTCATTATGAGTACTTCATCCTGAGTACTTCATTCTGAATACTTCATCCTGAGTACTTCATCCTGAGTACTTCATTCTGAATACTTCATCCTGAGTACTACATCCTGAGTACTTCATCCTGAGTACTTCATCCTGAGTACTTCATTCTGAGTACTACATCCTGAGTACTTCATTCTGAATACTACATCCTGAGTACTTCATCCTTGTTACTTCATTATGAGTACTTCATCCTGAGTACTACATTCTGAGTACTTCATCCTGAGTACTTCATCCTGAGTACTACATCCTGAGTACTTCATCCTGAGTACTTCATCCTTGTTACTTCATTATGAGTACTTCATCCTGAGTACTACATTCTGAGTACTTCATCCTGAGTACTTCATCCTGAGTACTACATCCTGAGTACTTCATCCTGAGTACTTCATCCTGAGTACTTCATTCTGAATACTTCATCCTGAGTACTACATCCTGAGTACTTCATCCTGAGTACTTCATCCTGAGTACTTCATCTTGAGTACTTCATCCTGAGTGCTTGATCCTTATGAGCAGTACTTGGATTTTTACTTAATTTATTAAAGTCTTAAACCTGCTGAGTACTCAGAGCTGACAGGATTCACTGCTCACAGAGTGACGAGTCCTATTCACAGAGTGACGAGTCCTATTCACAGAGTGACGAGTACTGCTCACAGAGTGACGAGTACTGCTCACAGAGTGACGAGTACTGCTCACAGAGTGACGAGTACTGTTCACAGAGTGACGAGTACTGCTCACAGAGTGACGAGTACTGCTCACAGAGTGACGAGTACTGCTCACAGAGTGACGAGTACTGCTCACAGAGTGACGAGTACTGTTCACAGAGTGACGAGTGCTGCTCACAGAGTGACGAGTACTGTTCACAGAGTGACGAGTACTGCTCACAGAGTGACGAGTACTGCTCACAGAGTGACGAGTACTGTTCAGTGTGAGTCCTGTATTTCAGAAGTGAAGTGCTCTGATGGACCATGTTTGGTCCACTTCAGGTCCAGGACCAGCTGTTGGTTCAGCTGTGACTGTCAGTGTGACATCACAGCAGTCCCCACGGTGGTGTGTTCAGGTGCACTCTGTATGTCTGTGTTTACTATTTTTTAACTTCAAGCTGTAAGAATCATTTTCTATCCTTTTGGACTCTTGGCTCATTTGTACTTTTTCCACTCTGAGCTTTCTGCTGTTTGATGAACTGAACCTGTGTAAATAAAGATCAACAGGCTGTAAACAAGCTGTTTTTAAATAAAGATCAACAGGCTGTAAACAAGCTGATTTTAAATAAAGATCAGCAGGCTGTAAACAAGCTGATTTTAAATAAAGGTCGACAGGCTGTAATCAAGCTGATTTTAAATAAAGGTCAACAGGCTGTAAACAAGCAGTTTTTAAATAAAGGTCAACAGGCTGTAAACAAGCAGTTTTTAAATAAAGGTGCGTGCTCACTGCTACCTCTGACCTGCTGTCATCAGTCAGTGTGTGCTCACCTCTCCCATAAACACAATAAAGCTACCTTTAAACAGGTGAGTCTTACATGCCCTATATTAACCTCTGGGAGGAGGAGGTAGGACGTGAGTGTAGGGAGTGAGGTAAGGAGAGAAGGAGGGATCTGTTGAGCTTATTGGGACGCGGCCAGTCCTCTCAGGTAAACAGATGCTGAACTTTCTTCCTCTCTCTCTGTCCTTAAACTCCTTAACCCGGGTCGGAGACTGGACAGTAAGTATATATCCGGACCGGGGAGGGGTCGGGGATGGTTCTGGTGTGGTTCTGGGTCTGCCTCGGGATCAGGGAAGTAGATTAAAGTGGGAAACTTTGACCTCTTTAAGTCCACATCAGAGGAACAACAAAGTTCTGTTAGCTGCTAGCTCCGGTTAGCATCGCTCCGTTAGCTGTCGGAGTTTAAACCCGGGTTAAAGACTTAGTCCGGTCTAGTCCGGTCCGGTATCGGGTCTGTGAGCAGGGACTGTTTCCCTCCGGTTATAAAACCCCTCATTAAAGCACCGGAGCCCGGTGAGTAACGGGACCGGGAGCTCTGAGCTGTTAGCCCGCAGGCTAACAGCTAACTGTCACCGGAGCGACCCTGACCCGGTTTATCAGAGAGTTCAAAGGTTAGGACTCAGGTACTCGACCTGACCCCCCCTTTACCTGTAAACACTCCAACATCATCTACTCTACTGTCACTATTAAATATCTTTTATCTCCAACATCATCTACTCTACTGTCACTATTAAATATCCTTTACCTCCAACATCATCTACTCTACTGTCACTAATAGATATCCTTTATCTCCAACATCATCTACTTTACTGTCACTAATAAATATCCTTTACCTCCAACATCATCTACTCTACTGTCACTAATAAATATCCTTTACCTCCAACATCATCTACTCTACTGTCACTAATAAATATCCTTTACCTCCAACATCATCTACTTTACTGTCACTAATAAATATCCTTTACCTCCAACATCATCTACTCTACTGTCACTAATAAATATCCTTTACCTCCAACATCATCTACTTTACTGTCACTAATAAATATCCTTTACCTCCAACATCATCTACTCTACTGTCACTAATAAATATCCTTTACCTCCAACATCATCTACTCTACTGTCACTAATAAATATCCTTTACCTCCAACATCATCTACTTTACTGTCACTAATAAATATCCTTTATCTCCAACATCATCTACTCTACTGTCACTATTATATATCCTTTATCTCCAACATCATCTACTCTACTGTCACTAATAGATATCCTTTATCTCCAACATCATCTACTCTACTGTCACTAATAAATATCCTTTATCTCCAACATCATCTACTTTACTGTCACTAATAAATATCCTTTATCTCCAACATCATCTACTCTACTGTCAGTAATAAATATCCTTTATCTCCAACATCATCAACTTTACTGTCACTATTAAATATCCTTTATCTCCAACATCATCTACTCTACTGTCACTAATAAATATCCTTTATCTCCAACATCATCTACTCTACTGTCACTAATAGATATCCTTTATCTCCAACATCATCTACTCTACTGTCAGTAATAAATATCCTTTATCTCCAACATCATCAACTTTACTGTCACTATTAAATATCCTTTATCTCCAACATCATCTACTCTACTGTCACTAATAGATATCCTTTATCTCCAACATCATCTACTCTACTGTCACTAATAGATATCCTTTATCTCCAACATCATCTACTTTACTGTCAGTAATAAATATCCTTTATATCAACATCATCCACTCTACTGTCACTAATAAATATCCTTTATATCAACATCATCCACTCTACTGTCACTATTAAATATCCTTTATCTCCAACATCATCTACTTTACTGTCACTAATAGATATCCTTTATCTCCAACATCATCTACTCTACTGTCGCTATTAAATATCCTTTATCTCCAACATCATCTACTCTACTGTCACTAATAAATATCCTTTATCTCCAACATCATCTACTCTACTGCCACTAATAAATATCCTTTATATCAACATAATCTACTCTACTGTCAGTAATAAATATCCTTTATCTCCAACATCATCTACTTTACTGTCACTAATAAATATCCTTTATCTCCAACATCATCCACTCTACTGTCACTCATAGATATCCTTTATCTCCAACATCATCTACTTTACTGTCACTCATAGATATCCTGTATATCAACATCATCTACTCTACTGTCACTAATAAATATCCTTTATCTCCAACATCATCTACTTTACTGTCACTAATAGATATCCTTTATCTCCAACATCATCCACTCTACTGTCACTATTAAATATCCTTTATCTCCAACACCATCCACTCTACTGTCACTAATAGATATCCTTTATCTCCAACATCATCTACTCTACTGTCACTAATAAATATCCTTTATCTCCAACATCATCCACTCTACTGTCACTAATAAATATCCTTTATCTCCAACATCATCTACTCTACTGTCACTATTAAATATCCTTTATCTCCAACACCATCCAATCTACTGTCACTATTAAATATCCTTTATCTCCAACACCATCCACTCTACTGTCACTAATAGATATCCTTTATCTCCAACATCATCTACTCTACTGTCACTAATAAATATCCTTTATCTCCAACATCATCCACTCTACTGTCACTAATAAATATCCTTTATCTCCAACATCATCCACTCTACTGTCACTAATAGATATCCTTTATCTCCAACATCATCCACTCTACTGTCACTCATAGATATCTTTTATCTCCAACATCATCTACTCTACTGTCACTATTAAATATCTTTTATCTCCAACATCATCCACTCTACTGTCACTATTAAATATCCTTTATCTCCAACATCATCTACTCTACTGTCACTATTAAATATCCTTTATCTCCAACATCATCTACTCTACTGTCACTAATAAATATCCTTTATCTCCAACATCATCTACTCTACTGTCACTAATAAATATCCTTTACCTCCAACATCATCTACTCTACTGTCACTATTAAATATCTTTTATCTCCAACATCATCCACTCTACTGTCACTATTAAATATCCTTTATCTCCAACATCATCTACTCTACTGTCACTATTAAATATCCTTTATCTCCAACATCATCTACTCTACTGTCACTAATAAATATCCTTTACCTCCAACATCATCTACTCTACTGTCACTAATAAATATCCTTTACCTCCAACATCATCTACTTTACTGTCACTTATAAATATCCTTTATATCCAACATCATCTACTCTACTGTCACTATTAAATATCCTTTATCTCCAACATCATCTACTCTACTGTCACTAATAGATATCCTTTATCTCCAACATCATCCACTCTACTGTCACTAATAAATATCCTTTATCTCCAACATCATCCACTCTACTGTCACTAATAGATATCCTTTATCTCCAACATCATCCACTCTACTGTCACTCATAGATATCTTTTATCTCCAACATCATCTACTCTACTGTCACTATTAAATATCTTTTATCTCCAACATCATCCACTCTACTGTCACTATTAAATATCCTTTATCTCCAACATCATCTACTCTACTGTCACTATTAAATATCCTTTATCTCCAACATCATCTACTCTACTGTCACTAATAAATATCCTTTATCTCCAACATCATCTACTCTACTGTCACTAATAAATATCCTTTACCTCCAACATCATCTACTCTACTGTCACTATTAATATCTTTTATCTCCAACATCATCCCTCTACTGTCACTATTAAATATCCTTTATCTCCAACATCATCTACTCTACTGTCACTATTAATATCCTTTATCTCCAACATCATCTACTCTACTGTCACTAATAAATATCCTTTACCTCCAACATCATCTACTCTACTGTCACTAATAAATATCCTTTACCTCCAACATCATCTACTCTACTGTCACTAATAAATATCCTTTACCTCCAACATCATCTACTCTACTGTCACTTATAAATATCCTTTATATCCAACATCATCTACTCTACTGTCACTATTAAATATCCTTACTTTAAATGAACTATTAATAAACTTTTGTTTATTAATCTATAAATCACTGATCAGTAAATCACTGATCAATAATCACTGATCTACAAATCACTGATCTGTAAATCACTGATCTGTAAATCACTGATCTGTAAATCACTGATCTGTAAATCACTAATCTAAAAATCACTGATCTATAAATTGCTGATCTATAAATCACTGATCTATAAATCACTGATCTTTAAATCACTGATCTTTAAATCACTGATCTATAAATTGCTGATCTATAAATCACTGATCTTTAAATCACTGATCTTTAAATCACTGATCTGTAAATCACTGATCTGTAAATCACTGATCTATAAATCACTGATCTATAAATCACTGATCTATAAATCACTGATCTGTAAATCACTGATCTATAAATCACTGATCTGTAAATCACTGATTGATTACAGGTGAAGGGTTCATTCCGATCTGAGTCTCACCTCAGTGTGTCTGCTGTAGTTCCCCAGGTCATCCAGCACGCCTATGACATCATCATTTACCTGAGCAGGTGTTTTGATCTCAACAGGTAGACCCTCACACATCACATGTCTACATATTGTTTCCATGACGACGAGGCTGCAGTCCACAGTGGACCCCTCCTGTGACACGCTGCTGCTACTGTCCTCTGATTGGTCCCTGTCACCCGTCCATCAGCATGCAGCTGACCTATCAGAAGCTCCCAGCTCAGCTGAGGCGGAGCTCTGGACTCAGGAAGCTGGCGACCGTGCTGCTCGCCGCCTACGCCGTGAAAAAACTGACCCCGTACCTCTGGAAGAGGCTACAGGTGAGACTCGCTAACACACAACACACGCACGCACGCACACACACACACACACACACACACACACACACACAACACGCACGCGCGCACACACAGAGAAATGTTCTTAATGTCTCCTCTCAGTCCTGGTTTGGGTTAGGGTTAGGGTTAACCCTACTGAAGCTCAGGGGGTTGTGCAGTTCTGGATCAGGTCTTGATAATCTTCCACAGAGCCCCTTTGGGGTCCAGGTCAGACCAGCACAGTGACATCATGGTTAGTAATCAGGTGGTTTCGGTGCTGTTGGCAGGAGTCCTGCTTCAAAGTGAAATCAGGGTCTCCATAAAGCTTGCCAGCAGATGAAGAATGAAGAGCTCTAAAGTCTCCTGGTAGACACTGTGTGGACTCTGGACTCTTGATTTTGATGCCCTGGCCCCCCTAAACCTTAAACCTGATTCCATCCTTTGTGCTGGTTTTGTTTTCAGAGGACCGCTGCAGGTAAACAGCTGGACCAAGCTCTCCTTCCTGTGGACCGGGTCAGCTCGTCCTCCCGCTGTGTGGAGCAGAAGAAAAGAGCCAGCAGGTGTGTGTGTGTGTGTGTGTGTGTGTGTGTGTGTGTGTATGTGTGTGTGTGTCACAGTTTCCCGTCCATCACTCTGGCACAGGGGCGTAGTGGACACGGGGGACACGTCCCCGCACTTCTCTAAACTGTGAATCGATTCATCAACTCATTTTAACTAACCTGAGCTTGTTTTTCCAAGTTACCCTGAATGCACCATGAGTGGGCGGGACAGAGCGCTCTCGCTATGTCTGTTTGTCATCAGAGCGGGGCCAGGGTCCCGGGAACAGGTCCAGCCTGGGGTCAGGGGTCAGAGGTCAGGGGTTAGGAGGCCTCACAGGTAAGGACAGGTGTTCAGGGTATAAAGACATGCTAACAGGTAGGAGGACTTACACTGTGAGTATCAGGGGTATCTGAGATGACGCCCCGCCCCTCACGTCTGAGATGACGCCCCGCCCCTCACATCTGAGATGACGCTCCGCCCCTCATGTCTGAGATGACGCCCCGCCCCTCATGTCTGAGATGATGCTCCGCCCCTCATGTCTGAGATGATGCTCCGCCCCTCATGTCTGAGATGACGCTCCGCCCCTCATGTCTGAGATGACGCTCCGCCCTGCTGACTGTTTACCCAAGGGTGTGTCCTTTAACTGTTGACCTTCTTTGTTTGTGTGTGTGTGTGTGTGTGTGTAGGTCTCCATCAGTCAATAAGGACTTTGTCCTCAGACTGTCTCGTCTGTTGAAGCTCTTGTTTCCACGGTTACTGTGTCCAGAGATCGGCCTGCTGGTCCTCCACTCGCTCACGCTGATGACCAGAACCTTCCTCTCCATCTACGTCGCTACTCTGGACGGTGTGTGTGTGTGTGTGTGATGTGTTGATCAGGTGTGTGTGATGTGTTGATCAGGTGTGTGTGTGTTGATCAGGTGTGTGTGATGTGTTGATCAGGTGTGTGTGTGTTGATCAGGTATGTGTGTGTGTGATGTATTGATCTGGTGTGTGTGTGTGTGTGTGTGTGTGTGTGTGTGTGTGTGTGTGTGTTGATCAGGTATGTGTGTGATGTATTGATCTGGTGTGTGTGTGTGTGTGTGTGTGTGTGTGTGTGTGTGTGTGTGTGTGTGTGTTTATCAGGTGTGATAGTCAGGTGCATCGTGCAGAAGGACCCTCAGGCGTTCGTCCTGCAGCTCTCTAAGTGGCTCCTCGTGGCCGTCCCCGCCACCTTCATTAACAGCGCCATCAGGTTCCTGGAGGGTCAGCTGACCCTCAGCTTCAGGAGCCGATTGGTCAACCACGCATACCAGCTCTACTTCACCAACCAGGTAACACGCTGACAGGCACACCTGCACAGACAGGTACGCACCTGTACGATGAACCAGGAT
>NW_023260023.1:10000-18325 GCF_009762535.1 Notolabrus celidotus | reverse complement strand
TTCAACACGTTCCACACGTTCTCCACGGTCCACATGTTCCCCATTTTCTACACGTTCCACCCATTCCCCATGTTCCCCACATTCCCCAAGTTCTCCGTGTTACCCAAGTTCCACACATTCCCCACGTTCCACGCGTTTCCAACGTTCCAGACGTTCCCCACATTCAACATGTTCCCTAGGTTCCACAGGTCCCCCAGGTTCCACATGTTCTACACATTCTTCACATTCCACATGTTCCCAAAGTTCCCCACATTCCATATGTTCCCCTCGTTCCCCATGTTCCCCACATTCCATATGTTCTCCATGTTCCCCGCCTTTCACATGTTCCCAACGTTCTGTGTTCCCCACATTCCATGCGTTCCACACATTCCCAACTTTCCCCGTGTTCCCCATGGTACACACGTTCCCCACGTTCCCCACATTCCATATGTTCCCCATGTTCCCAACATTCCATATGTTCCCCATGTTCCCCAGGCTGTTTGTGCTCAGGTTCTTTAAATGAGTCCTTACTCTCTCCAGTCTGGAACACCTGGCTGACTCCGACTCCACCTGAACTCTGAGATCGGGGAATCAGAGCGACGGTGGCTCCGTCTGGAACCTGAAGGAACAGATATATTAAATTTTTTTACTAGAACCCAAACAAGAGAAGAAGAAACGGACGTGAGATCTGATTGGTCAGTTCTTACCTTGTAGTGTTGCAGAGTGTTGAGTCGTTTCCAACGACCTTGAACCACCGCTGTGACATCATCATCTGACAGGGTCAGGTGACCTGCCTGACCTGAACGCCACTCTGTCAATCAAACCAAACATGTGAGAAAGGTGTGTGTGTGTGTGTGTGTGTGTGTGTGTGTGTGTGTGTGTGTCTGTGTGTGTGTGTGTGTGTTTGTGTGTGTGTGTGTGTGTGTGTGTTTGTGTGTGTGTGTGTCTTTGCATTTACCGAGGTCCAGACTGTCTGCTGCTGGTCTTTGAGAGAACGGAGCACCTCTGTAGACCTGATCCATGATTTTATCCTTCACCTGCACACAAATACAGACAGGTGAATATCACAAACACACACGACACACACACACACACACACACACACACACACACACACACACACTCAAACACACACACACACACACACTCAAACATACATCAAGTTTTTACCTGTGTGATGGTGTCGGTGTCGAGCACTTTCACTGGACACGGCTGCACCTCCACTCCACTCTTCACCAACACTGTCAGAGTCTGGGAGAGACAGACAGTTCAGAAAGACAGGTGCAGACAGACAGGTCAGAAAGACAGGTGCAGAAAGACAGGTACAGACAGACAGGTGCAGACAGACAGGTGCAGACAAACAGGTACAGACAGACAGGTTCAGACAGACACGTGCAGACAGACAGGTGCAGGCAGACAGGTTCAGACAGACAGGTGCAGACAGACAGGTTCAGACAGACAGGTGCAGACAGACAGGTGCAGACAGACAGGTTCAGACAGACAGGTTCAGACAGACAGTTGCAGAAAGACAGGTGCAGACAGACAGGTTCAGACAGACAGGTTCAGACAGACAGGTGCAGACAGACACGGTGTGTTACCATGTAAACCACAGAGTGTGTGCGTTGCCGTGGTTACCATGGCGCTGTAGTCGATGTCCTCTCGCAGCAGGTGGCTGTCGTTCAGAGTCCGTTTGGCTTTCCCCGTCACAGCGTCCACCGGGCCTTTATCCACCTGATACTTTATAGCTCTGTAGAGCATGTAGAGAGGCTCCCCCGCTACCTCCTGACCAACAGACAGGTGAGAGTGAGACAGGTGAGGGTGAGACAGGTTACACACACAATACAGTGTTTCTACTGACTGGAGGGAAGACAGAAAGATTTACCTTCAGGAAGGAGTACAGGCAGATCGACATCCAGTTAGTCAACATCTTCTCCACCACCGTCTCCGTCCTACAGACAGACAGGCAGACAGACAGGCAGATAGACAGACAGACAGACAGACAGACAGACAGACAGAGAGGCAGACAGAGAGGCAGACAGACAGACAGACAGACAGACAGACAGACAGACAGACAGACAGACAGACAGAGAGGCAGACAGACAGACAGACAGACAGACAGGCAGACAGGCAGGCAGACAGACAGACAGACAGACAGACAGACAGACAGACAGACAGACAGACAGGCAGATAGATAGACAGACAGACAGACAGACAGACAGACAGACAGACAGACAGACAGACAGACAGACAGAGAGGCAGACAGACAGACAGACAGACAGACAGACAGACAGACAGACAGACAGATCATCAGTATTTGATGTAAACTCTCAGAGGTGGACAAAGTGTCCCTCCCGTCTCTCTTGCAGCTGACACAGATAGTGAGTTGTCTTTACGTACCGGCGCAGCATTAGTTTGGGGTTCTTGGCCACATACTGCTGGACCAGGTCCTGCAGCAGACTCTTCATCACCTCCGTGAAGTACTCCAGTTTATCGTGCAGAGCGATGGTGAGCAGACTGGCTACATAACCCCGGTCTCTCTGAGAGAAACCCTGCTGGGCCTCCAGAGTGTGGATGAACTGAGGACAGAAACACGACAACATGAGCTGCAGGTCCAGGTATGTCCTGACTGTAGACCAGGTCCAATCTGCTAGTCATCCCCCCCCCCCCCTCCCCTTCCTTCTTACTCACACGGGTGAGGAAGAGCCTGTTGTTAAGCAGGTTGTTAAGCTGCATCAGACCCTGCTCGACAGTCTGCCTCCTGGACTCCGGCAGGTCCAACTGGCGACTCAGTGGGGCCACCTGCTGGCCAGGAAAAAAGACTCTCTCTGCATATGTCCTGTAGTCCAGCAGGGGGAGTCCTGGTCCTCCAACATCACTGCTCAGGTCCATCATTTCAGTCATCAGGTCTGCAAAGGAAGAAGAAGAAGGGCAGACTCTAACTTCTCCAGAACTGTTTAGGAGAATAATTCATGATATATATAAATATATATATTTTATATATATTTATATATATGTATATTTATATATATATAAATATAAATATATTTATATATATGTATATTTATATATATTTAAATGTGTGTGTGTCTACCCGTAAACTCTTTGCGGCACTGATCTCCCACGTTGATCTCCAGAGTTTCCAACTGCAGCAAAACCTTTTTATAATCTCTGAGAGCCTGTTTACTCTTCCTCCTTCACACACACACACACACACACACACACACACACACACACACACACACACACACATTCATCAAAAACAGATATAATTATAAAAGGCCAGTTAAATACAATCACTTTGAAAGTATAACACAGTATCAGTATTTACTTTTAAATCAGACAGACAGACAGACAGACAGGCAAACAGACAGACAGACAGACAGACAGACAGACAGACAGACAGACAGGCAGACAGGCAGACAGGCAGACAGACAGACAGACAGACAGACAGGTACCTACCTATACATTAGGATGACGACCAGCACTGACAGGATGATGACGGCTGCCCCCGCCCCTAAACTGATCTGAGCAGCCAATGGGACGGGAGACAACAGAGAGTCTGTGTCGTACTGAACCAATCCAAGATCCACCTGCAGGTTTCCCATGAACACCTGAGAGACAGACAGGCAGAGAGAGAGAGAGAGAGACAGGCAGAGAGACAGACAGGAAGAGAGAGGAGAGAGAGTGGTTCAGAGTTAAGGTTCAGTCTTTCTCATGTTTGACTCTCCAGGTGTATTCTGGGAGTTTAGATGACCTCTGCAGGAGTCAGCTGTTGATCAATGATTGACAGCTGATTGATTGACAGCTGATTGACTGACAGCTGTTTGATTGACAGCTGATTGATTGACAGCTGATTGACTGACAGCTGTTTGATTGCCAGCTGATTGATTGACAGCTGATTGATTGCCATCTGAGTGATTGACAGCTGATTGATTGACAGCTGATTGATTGACAGCTGATTGATTGACAGCTGATTGATTTACAGCTGATTGATTGACAGCTGATTGATTGACAGCTGAGTGATTGACAGCTGATTGATTGACAGCTGATTGATTGACAGCTGAGTGATTGACAGCTGATTGATTGACAGCTGATTGATTGACAGCTGATTGATTGACAGCTGAGTGATGATGTAATGACCTTGAGGCTGGGCAGCTGGTGGTCCTCTGTGCTCAGTGGTTGTGTCTCTGGAGGTTCACAGTACAGATGAGTGTTGTCCAACGTCTTCACCTCACACTCCTCTTCCCCCAGACGAGCAGTCACTTCCTGTCTGGAGATGGCTCTGATCAGGTCCTGACCCTGAGAGAGAGAGATTCAAACAGGTTAACTCCTACAGCCTGTGGGTAGACTGATCCAAACTGGTCCAAACTGGTCCAAACTGGTCTAAACTGGTCTAAACTGGTCCAAATTGATCTAAACTGGTCCAAACTGGTCCAAACTGGTCCAAACAGGTCTATACTGGTCCAAATTGTTCTAAACTGGTCTAAACTGGTGCTGACCTCCACAGCGATCACTCCTCCTGGTTTGAAGCGGTACGGAGAATCTGGAGCCTCTCGATTCAGAGGGAAGAAGTCCGGATTGGGATAGTACTTGAAGCTCTTACCCTGAATGACAGACAGGTAGAGAGACAGACAGGTGAGAGAAAGACAGGCAGAGAGACAGACAGGTGAGAGAAAGACCGGTAGAGAGACAGACAGGTGAGAGAAAGACAGGTAGAGAGACAGACAGGTGAGAGAAAGACAGGTAGAGAGTCAGACAGGTGGGAGAAAGACAGGTAGAGACAGACAGCTGGAGAGTAGGACTGGTAGAGACAGACAGGTTACAAGCAGAGAGGTAGAGACAGACAGGTACCTGGATGCTCTCAAAGTGAACTCTGACGTTGTCCAGCTGGAACCAGACCCCTTTGACCTTGACCTCAGGAGACACTGTGGGAGTAAGACAGGTCATCTGAGAAGATGACTGGACTGAGCAATGCTCCAGCACCTGAGAGACAGACAGGTTGAGAGAGAGAGAGACGGGTAGTCCCAGACACAGAGAGACAGTTGTAGTGAGACAGGTAAACAGATAACCTTTGACCCTGTCTGTCTCTGTAGCTGGTCTCTGATTGGCTGGTTGTCTCACCGTTGTCATGGTGCTGTTGAAGACCAGCTGTTTTCGGGCCGTTAGCAGAGCCATTCGTCTTCTCCGTCTCACCCTCTGAACGTCCACAGGCTCCACCCACACTGCTATGATTGGCTTCTGCACCACGTCCAGGTTTCGGCCGGTCACCATAATGACACGCCCGCCTCTGAGGACAGGAAGTGGTCACCATTTAAGGTCATTGGTTTGTAAGACGACTGATTGGGGAAAACGGAGGAGGATATGTGTGCAGAAGAAGATTTAAAAACAACACAAACACTAGACACACGAGGGAACACACGAGGGAACACACGTGGGAACACACGAGGGAACACACGTGGGAACACACGAGGGAACACACGAGGGAACACATGAGGGAACACACGAGGGAACACACGAGGGAACACACGAGGGAACACATGAGGGAACACATGAGGGAACACACGAGGGAACACACGAGGGAACACACGTGGGAACACACAAGGGAACACACAAGGGAACACATGAAGGAACACAAGAGGGAACACACGAGGGAACACACGAGGGAACACAAGAGGGAACACACGTGGGAACACACAAGGGAACACACAAGGGAACACACAAGGGAACACACAAGGGAACACAAGGGAACACTAGCCACGCGAGGGAACACACGAGGGAACACAAGGGAACACACGAGGGAACACACAAGGGAACACATGAGGGAACACACAAGGGAACACACGAGGGAACACAAGGGAACACAAGGGAACACTAGCCACGCGAGGGAACACATGAGGGAACACACGAGGGAACACAAGGGAACACAAGGGAACACAAGAGGGAACACAAGAGGGAACACACGAGGGAACACATGAGGGAACACAAGAGGTAACACACGAGGGAACACAAGAGGTAACACACGAGGGAACACACAAGGGAACACAAGAGGGAACACAAGAGGGAACACACGAGGGAACACATGAGGGAACACACGAGGGAACACACGAGGGAACACAAGAGGTAACACACGAGGGAACACACAAGGGAACACACGAGGGAACACACGAGGGAACACAAGAGGGAACACAAGAGGTAACACACGAGGGAACACACAAGGGAACACACGAGGGAACACAAGAGGGAACACAAGAGGGAACACAAGAGGGAACACACGAGGGAACACACAAGGGAACACAAGAGGGAACACAAGAGGGAACACACGAGGGAACACACAAGGGAACACACGAGGGAACACACGGGGGAACACAAGAGGGAACACTACCATATACTAACATAGGATGAACTTACACAGAAGGGAGGAAACACAGAGACAAGCTAGAGCAACTCATGACAGATCTCTGGTGAACATGTGTTCAGGGTCTTACGCGTAGAAGCTCTCTGAGGGCGTGGCTTCCACGATGACCGGGTCGTCAAGGTAACGGAAGGAAACGCCTGGAACTGTTCTCTCAGCTTTGCCGAAGAACACCCGGACCGGAACACCTCCTGTCTGATTACTGGACCCTGTTTGACACACCAGCTGGGTGTCATTCACCTCCTCCACACTGAGGACACAGGAGACAAGGGGACAAAGGAGTAAGGGTTAAACTACTGCTGCTAGGAGTAGTGGTTTTTGTGTTTGTAGTTGTATAAGTACTGTCAGAGTTAAAGTAGTATACAGTATTGAAGTATTGAAGTATTGAAGTATTAGTTGTAGTTGTGGTGTAAGCAGTATTTGTAGTATTTGTAGTATTTGCAGTATTTGCAGTATTTGCAGTATTTGTAGTATTTGCAGTATTTGCAGTATTTGCAGTATTTGTAGTATTTGTAGTATTTGCAGTATTTGTAGTATTTGCAGTATTTGTAGTATTTGCAGTATTTGCAGTATTTGCAGTATTTGTAGTATTTGCAGTATTTGTAGTATTTGCAGTATTTGTAGTATTTGTAGTATTTGCAGTATTTGTAGTATTTGCAGTATTTGCAGTATTTGCAGTATTTGTAGTATTTGCAGTATTTGTAGTATTTGCAGTATTTGTAGTATTTGCAGTATTTGTAGTATTTGCAGTATTTGTAGTATTTGCAGTATTTGCAGTATTTGCAGTATTTGTAGTATTTGTAGTATTTGCAGTATTTGTAGTATTTGCAGTATTTGCAGTATTTGAAGTATTTGTAGTATTTGTAGTATTTGTAGTATTTGCAGTATTTGTAGTATTTGCAGTATTTGCAGTATTTGTAGTATTTGTAGTATTTGCAGTATTTGTAGTATTTGTAGTATTTGTAGTATTTGTAGTATTTGCAGTATTTGTAGTATTTGCAGTATTTGCAGTATTTGCAGTATTTGTAGTATTTGTAGTATTTGCAGTATTTGTAGTATTTGCAGTATTTGTAGTATTTGCAGTATTTGTAGTATTTGTAGTATTTGTAGTATTTGTAGTATTTGCAGTATTTGTAGTATTTGCAGTATTTGCAGTATTTGTAGTATTTGTAGTATTTGCAGTATTTGTAGTATTTGTAGTATTTGTAGTATTTGTAGTATTTGCAGTATTTGTAGTATTTGCAGTATTTGCAGTATTTGCAGTATTTGTAGTATTTGTAGTATTTGCAGTATTTGTAGTATTTGCAGTATTTGCAGTATTTGCAGTATTTGTAGTATTTGCAGTATTTGTAGTATTTGTAGTATTTGCAGTATTTGTAGTATTTGCAGTATTTGTAGTATTTGCAGTATTTGTAGTATTTGTAGTATTTGCAGTATTTGTAGTATTTGCAGTATTTGTAGTATTTGTAGTATTTGCAGTATTTGCAGTATTTGTAGTATTTGCAGTATTTGCAGTATTTGCAGTATTTGTAGTATTTGCAGTATTTGCAGTATTTGTAGTATTTGCAGTATTTGTAGTATTTGTAGTATTTGCAGTATTTGTTGTACACACATGTAGCAGGTTTGGGGGCCCAGGAAAGCGCTCAGGTCTGTCTTCTGTCCTGTCAGCAGCTGGCGCCCCCTGATGGTCAATCTGGTTCCTCCAGAGACTGGACCTTTATCAGGAACCAGATCTAGCAGCTGGGGGTCCTGAAACACAGGAGGCAGGGTTTGAGTTCAGAGAGGAACCTGATTGGCCGAGACTTTTATAAACATTGACATGTATGATGATTGGCTCTCTCGGACGAGTCATGTGGTGGTGGTCTTGTGGTGGTGGTCTCTGTGACCTGGGTTTTTGATTAGTCTTTCAAGATAAACCGGTTCCAGGTCCAGAT
>NW_023260023.1:0-5000 GCF_009762535.1 Notolabrus celidotus | reverse complement strand
TAAACACCTGTTAGTCCACACACACACACACACACACACACACTCACACACACAAACACACACACACCACACACAAACACACACACACACACACACACAGCCTTCGCAGCCTGCAGCTCTTTATTCACACACAGACACAATGATTTTTGTGTGTTTGGTGTGTGTGTGTGTGTGTGTGTGTGTGTGTGTGTGTGTGTGTGTGTGTGTGTGTGTGTGTGTAAACAGCTGATTTCAGAAGATGTTCTCACTGACTAAGAATAACTGCTTAAATCATTCGGACTGATGAACCAGTTAAACTGTGCATCCAGTTACCAGTACATCCAGTCCAGCAGTTAAACCAGTTAAACCAGTTTAACCAGAGTGACTAGTGTAACCAGCTAAACTAGTCCAATCAAACAAATCCAGGTGAGTTAAAGTCAGCTGATCCAGGTGAGTTACACACACACTCAGGTGTGTACTAAGGATCATTTTAAGGTGTGTTGTCAGGTAAGGTGTGTAGGAGGTCACCTTGTGCAGACGTCCTTCTCTGTCTCCAAGGAAGGCGATGGTGTGACCTGCCTCCGTTGCCGTGGTGACAGCTGTCAGCTGGCTGGCGGAGGTGAAAGTGGGCGTGGCTTGTAGTGGGACAGCACTGGCGATGGGGTTAGGAGTGTGTTCCCCTCCACACGGGTACTCAGTTAGAGAGTCCTTACACACAGCAGAGAGACAGGTGAGACAGTGGAGACAGGTGAGACAGGTGAGACAGGGGAGACAGGTGAGACAGGGGAGACAGGTGAGACAGGTGAGACAGGTTCAGGTGAGACAGGTGAGACAGGGGAGACAGGTGAGACAGGGGAGAGAGGTGAGAAAGGTGAGACAGGTGAGAGAGGTGAGACAGTGTAGACAGGTGAGACAGGTGAGACAGAGGAGACAGTGGAGACAGGTGAGACAGGTGAGACAGTTGAGACAGGTGAGACAGCGGAGACAGGTGAGACAGGGGAGACAGGGGAGACAGGGAACTCAGGTGAGACAGGTGAGACAGGGGAGACAGGTGAGACAGTGAGAAAGGTGAGACAGTGGAGACAGGTGAGACAGTGGAGACAGTGGAGACAGGTGAGACAGTGGAGACAGGTGAGACAGGTGAGACAGGTGAGACAGTGGAGACAGGTGAGACAGGTGAGACAGAGGAGACAGTGGAGACAGGTGAGACAGGTGAGACAATGGAGACAGGTGAGACAGGGGAGACAGGGGAGACAGGTGAGACAGGTGAGACAGGGGAGACAGGGGAGACAGGGAACTCAGGGGAGACAGGGGAGACAGGGGAGACAGGGAACTCAGGGGAGACAGAGGAGACAGTGGAGACAGGTGAGACAGGTGAGACAGTGGAGACAGGTGAGACAGGGGAGACAGGGGAGACAGGTGAGACAGGTGAGACAGGGAGACAGGGGAGACAGGGAACTCAGGGGAGACAGGGGAGACAGGGAACTCAGGTGAGACAGGTGAGAGAGGTGAGACAGGTGAGACAGGTGAGACAGGTGAGACAGTGGAGACAGGTGTGTGTGTGTGTGTGTGTGTGTGTGTGTGTGTGTGTGTGTGTGTGTGTGTGTGTGTACCTTTGGTAGTCTCAGACACTTGGAGGACACGGCGTACTCGATGTACGCCTCCTCCTGTCCCCCTCTCTGTCCTCCGTTGGTGTAACACACCTCCTGAGCTCTCCTCAGCATGGCGTCCAGCTTTGCCATCCCATAAACACATAGTGCTGAGCGGCTCGTCGCTACAGGCGTGGATGCTTGTCCTGCTGCCATGACAACAAACAGGGCGGCCTCCCCTGAGTGGTTTCCTAGCCACGCCCCTTGAGCTAGGTTGTAGCCGCCGTGGCACTGCAGCGGGACCTCCACGTAGGAGTAGAAGCTGCGGTCCGAGGTGCAGAGGCGCGACGCGTACGTCCGGTATTCTTTTTTATGCCACATGTCCCGCCGAGAGAACAGGAAGTACACATGGTTACCGTGGGCAACGGCCTTCACAAAGTGGTTGTTGTACTCGGAGTAACTTCCTACGACGAGTTTCCCGAGCTCCTCCTCCTGAGAGAACGCCCGGCGGGGGGGAACCACTGGGAACAAACGCCGCGTCGTGATTGGTGGGATATCACCGGGACCTTTGCTGGTGTAGCCTCGACCAACAAGCATCAAACGTACAGTACCGCCCACTTCCTGTTTGTTCTCTGTTGTAATCACTACGGCAACAGTGGAAACTCGGGGGTCGTTAGCAGAAACATACTGCGTGTCGACGGGATTCATCGTCTGATAGACCAGCTGAGAAATGTTAGACAGACTCCTGCAGGGAGAGAAACAGAGCCACACCAGGCTAGCATGAGGCTAACATGAAGCTAACATGAAGCTAACACAAAGCTAACATGAGGCTAACATAAGGCTAACATGAAGCTAACAGCTAACATGGAGCTAACATGAGGCTAACATGAAGCTAACATGAAGCTAACATAAAGCTAACATGAAGCTAACATGAGGCCAACATAAAGCTAACATGAAGCTAACATGAAGCTAACATGAAGCTAACATAAAGCTAACATGAAGCTAACATGAAGCTAACATGAGGCTAACATAGGGCTAACATGTTTCTTACATGAAGCTAACATGTTTCTATCATGAAGCTAACATGTTTCTGACATGAAGCTAACATGTTTCTGACATTAAGCTAACATGTTTCTTACATGAAGCTAACATGTTTCTATCATGAAGCTAACATGTTTCTGACATGAAGCTAACATGTTTCTGACATTAAGCTAACATGTTTCTTACATGAAGCTAACATGTTTCTATCATGAAGCTAACATGTTTCTGACATGAAGCTAATATGTTTCTTACATGAAGCTAACATGTTTCTATCATGAAGCTAACATGTTTCTGACATGAGGCTAACATGTTTCTGACATGAAGCTAACATGTTTCTGACATGAGGCTAACATGTTTCTGACATGAGGCTAACATGTTTCTATCATGAAGCTAACATGTCTCTGACATGAAGCTAACATGTTTCTATCATGAAGCTAACATGTTTCTGACATGAAGCTAATATGTTTCTTACATGAAGCTAACATGTTTCTATCATGAAGCTAACATGTTTCTGACATGAGGCTAACATGTTTCTGACATGAAGCTAACATGTTTCTGACATGAAGCTAACATGTTTCTGACATGAAGCTAACATGAGGCTAACATGAAGCTAACATGGGGCTAACATGTTTCTTACATGAAGCTAACATGTTTCTTACATGAAGCTAACATGTTTCTGACATGAAGCTAACATGTTTCTGACATGAAGCTAACATGTTTCTGACATGAAGCTAACATGTTTCTATCATGAAGCTAACATGTTTCTGACATGAAGCTAATATGTTTCTTACATGAAGCTAACATGTTTCTTACATGAAGCTAACATGTTTCTATCATGAAGCTAACATGTTTCTGACATGAAGCTAACATGTTTCTATCATGAAGCTAACATGTTTCTGACATGAAGCTAACATGTTTCTGACAAGAGGCTAACATGTTTCTGACACGAAATTAATATGATGCTAACTTACAGCTAGCATGAAACTAACTTTGGGCTGTCAGGCTGAACTGATCCTGATGATCATCCTGCTAACTCAGGTGCTAAAGCTGCTAACATCTGTGACGCTGTGAGAAGAAAGGTTAGAGTTTAGTGTGATGCACCTGTGTCATGTGTGTGAAGCTCCTGTGTCATGTGTGTGAAGCTCCTGTGTCATGTGTGTGAAGCTCCTGTGTCATGTGTGTGATGCACCTATGTCATGTGACAGCCTAACATATGAACATTACACTATGGTGCTAACACCTGGACAGTCTCATGACTTCTAAGTTACCTCTTGTCACAGATTCCCTGATAGAGTGAACCGCAGACGATCACACTGCTTGGCTCCGCCTCCTGCCCCGCCTCCAGCAGCAGCAGCTTGTTGTGGTTGTGGGTTGGCATGGCCGAGGGGCAGTCCTGGGGGACGATTGGGGGGAGGCAGTCAGGTGAGTCCAGATGAGGCCCGGTCCTTACATGTGACATCACATCCAGGTCTGAGGTCAGCTGATATAGGTGATCAACCCCGCCCACATATAGATGCCCCGCCCCTGGGTAAAGCACCAGGTGAGAAAGGGGGGCGCCATGGAGCTTCACACTCTTCATCGGGGGGTCAGCAGTAACTGTGACATCAGCAGGTAGGGAGGACGGGAGGAGGAGGAGGAGGGGGAGGAGGAAGGATGGAGGGATGGAGGAGGCCAACATGGCAGCTCCTCTTTACCTGTGAGACAAAGAGAGAGAGAGAGAGAGAGAGAGAGAGAGAGAGAGAGAGAGATTCAGTGGTCATCAGGCCCCAGTGACATCATCAGGTGACATCACCAAGTGACACCCTCAAGTGTGGGGCGCTGCAGCATCACTCCCTCCCTCAGGTGTCATGTGACACACCTGAACAGGTGCAGCCGGTCTGCACGCGCTCACTGCAGTCTTTCTCCGCATCTTTTTTTCTGAAGTTATCCATGAAATATTTTCTGCTTCACACGTTTTTTTTATCATCTCGCGGTCAAACTGTAGTTGCCTGTAATAACATCACCATGGCAACACACCCGTTTCCACAGCAACGCAGTGAAGGACTCAAATCTCAGAGGTCCGTGAAGGAGGGAGGACCGGTCTATAAACTGGAGTCAGACTGATATCGTACGCTCTGCAGACAATGTGAGGTGAAGCCCCCCCCCCCATTAACATGTAATCTATATCATGTTATTGATAACATGTCATAGATAACATGTAACCTATAACATGTAATCAATAACATGTAATCTATATCATGTAATCTATATCATGTAATCTATAACATGTAATCTATATCATGTAATCTATATCATGTAATCTATAACATGTAATCTATATCATGTAATCTATATCATGTAATCTATAACATGTTATCTATAACATGTAATCTATATCATGTAATCTATACA
>NW_023260022.1:171312-172363 GCF_009762535.1 Notolabrus celidotus | reverse complement strand
CGTTGAGTGCTGATGAGTAAGTGAAACAACAAGTCAACGAGTCAGCGTCCAAGACTTTTCTGAAGCTGCTCTCTTACAGCCAAATTCCACCAGATCCATCTCCGATCCGTCACAGCACCGGATCTGATCGGTTCTATCCTAGTCAATGTGTTAACTTCCACTGGATCCGCTCCGTTGCGTACCGGCTTGCGTCTCTGATCCGGCAGGTCGGAGTCCTCCGGATCAGAGACTCAAGACTTCTATTTGTGCCGGAGCACCACGCATCAATCTCAACAGAGCAGATGGAGCGGGACAGGAAGTCAGGTTTCACCAAAACAAAATGAAAACATCCGGTTAATTTTCAGAATAAAACACTCTGTGTTATCACCAGATCGTATTTCACTTAACTACAACAACAAACCAAAGTCATGATGAGCGGAGCCAGGCCTGGAGTCAACAGGTCGGAGGTTTTCAGAGGAAGAATAGAAGCATAGACTGTAACCGCGAAGCGCTGTTTTGAGGCCATTTTGGCGGCGGCAGCCATATTGGAAATGTTGAACACAACCTAACTGCTGTCGAGCGATTGTGACGTAAAGAGGCGGAGTTTGAGCCTCCTCCTCAAGTCAGCTGTGCCTCTCATTGGAAAACTCGTAATCTACATATCTTTGAAATTGCCTCGTTATGTGCCGAGAAACAAGCTATCCAGACTACACTGGTGTTTTAAACCAGACTGTAAACATGTTAATTTCTGCTGTAAAGATCGGCTTTTTTGAATAGGTGTGTATGTGGTTTACGGTACTTCTGGAGCCAGCCTCAAACGGATCCTCGATCAGTTTTTAACACTTCCACATTGGCTTCAATTCTTGTGGCCGGAGGTTGCCGCTTGGTTAACAGAAACATCCCTGTAACCTTGCAGGAAACATGAGTTGCTGGTCTTCTTCTGCTTCAATCAGCCAGTTTGTTTGCGTATTTGTGCGACTTTAGTTTAGTTTATGTAACCAACATTTACTAAAACAAACACGGGGACTCCAAGTGGACGAACAAGTTCCGCTGTCCTCGAGTTAAAGTACCT
>NW_023260022.1:163812-166312 GCF_009762535.1 Notolabrus celidotus | reverse complement strand
CTGTGCCTCTCATTGGAAGACTGGTAATCTCAATATCTTCTAAATTACCAAATTAGAAAAAAATTCACCCCCCTCACAGTGAGAGGACATCGAGAAATTAGCTATTCAGACTACACTCATCTTTTGTACCAGGCTGTAAACATGTTTATTAACGCTGCAAAGATCGTCTTTTCCCCATTCATGTGTATGTGACTTCCGGTACTTCCGGAGCCAGCCTCAAGCGGATCCTCGATGAACTGCAGCTTTTAACACTTCCGCATTGGACTCATATTTTTAGACCGGAGGTTGCCGCTTGGGATAAACCCCTTGAGATGAGTCGTTTTAGAGGGGGTCCCAAACACACAATCACAAATAGAGAACAGTACAATACAAAATAGACCAGTGATTTTCAACCACTGTGCCGTGGCACACTAGTGTGCCGTGACAGATCGTCAGGTGTGCCGTGGAACTTAATCAATTTCACTTAATTAGTCCAAAAAAGTATTATTCATATACTGCACATAATTTGCCATGGAGTGCGTCTGTGCCTGCAGTGTAGTGACTGGCTGAGTAATTCAGTCCTCATCCATGTAGTGACCATAGACTGTATAAAATAGGTACTGAGCTGTGCTCCCCACCCACTGGGTGGCAATAAAGGACACTAATGACCTTGTTAATTTAAGACAGTAGAATTAATGATGTGTGCAAGAGGTGTATGTGACAAGACGTAGGCGTACAACAGCGATGGATAAATATTCAAAAAGGAAAAATGAAAACTCCAAACTGGGCCCTGGACTAAATTCTAACCTGAATGAAGAGCGTAATATGGGAGGTGGAAAAGGCAACTTTTATGACAAAAACTACAACGGTGACTGTGAGAGCTCTCAAACCTTACTACTTACTTAGTAGCCACACATTGTGGCAGAGACATTAACACTACCTGCAAAATCTATTGTAAATAAGATGCTTCACCCTGACTCAGTTAAAGAAGTAGCCAAAGTCCCTCTCTCAGATAAATAGATTCATATATTCAGAGACTAAATGTGTCATTTTGTAACACTTTTGGTTGCTGGTGTGACTCAGGATTTTTTTAATATATGAAATGTGCCTTGGCTCAAAAAAGGTTGAAAAACACTGAAATAGACAACAAAATATTTTTTGTGATCTAATTTTAACTTTATTGATATTTGTATGCAGGTTGTTACAAGCAATGTATTGATCAGCGTAAGCAGCAAAATCTTGCTTGTGCAGAAAGATAACCTTATACAAATAAGGAAGGGGAGAAAAAAACAAAATAAAACACCATAATAATATTAATAATAAACCAATATTAATAAATAACAATAATAAAGACATTAAACCCAAAATATACAGCAAACCCAGTATTTCAAACAATAATCAAGCACGATGTCGGCATAATCGATAATGGGTCAAATAAGTCACAAGTGCATTTCGAACACTGAACGTGATATTTACGTTTACGTTTTTAGATATTTACACTTATTAACATTTTCATAGATATTGTAAAATGTCCAAATTAGACTGTAGGGTCTCTTGAATGTGAGAGATAGATGGCTCGGAGGTGTTTATTATTGTATCATCGGCATATAAATGTATATTAGTATCAGGAAACATGATTAGGAGATTAATAGTAAAGACTGAGAAGAGAAGTGGCCCTAAGGGGGAACCTTGAGGGACACCTTAGGGACGAATATCCGGTCTACACGTCGTACAAGACAGAAATTCAGTATTTTTACTAGTACACCTCTCTCTCCTTTTCTTCATACTCTCCTCTCTCTGCTTCTTTTGTTCCTTTTTGTCACAATGATCTTGTTTGGGTTTCTGCACAGATTTGTTTTGTCTGAAGTGGAGGTTATCTCTCTCTCTCACACACACACACACACACACATCCAAACACACAAAAAGGGAGGGCGAGTTGATTCATGCGCAGGATCATCATTTAAGCCGAGACTCTGAGGAAGAAAAGATCTTTTCAAAGCCAGGTGTTTCTTCTCTTTCTGCCGAGGCCACAGGTGAGGCTTACGTGTGTTTCTCAACGGTTACTGTGCGCTGAAACAAAGCTTCAAAGCATCAAAGCATTCGTGTGTGTGTGTGTGTGTGTGTGTGTGTGTGTGTGTGTGTGTGTGTGTGTGTGTGTGTGTGTCGTCCGTTTTCTGCTCCTCTTACTGAACATAACATCAATACTCGTGCAAACGGTTATACAATTGTGACACTTTGGGAGGGAAATCCAACGTGGAATAACCCAACAGTGTGAATACTTAAAAGGGGGAAAATATGTCAGAATAATCTGAATTTAAATACTGAGGACATAAAAAAAGAATAAACATGAGATAGTTTCATTATTTATGAAAACAACTCCTCAAATATTGACCCTAGAGCCGCGTTACGTAATGATCCTCGCTGTAACAACCTCTTTGACTCATTTTGAATATTGATTTAGGGCACAGTGAGGCTCCTCTGATGCTAACTGCAGGAGAGAAGCTTGTTAAATCATAGCACA